>NW_024721380.1:0-9946 GCF_018991925.1 Homarus americanus | reverse complement strand
TTGTAAGCTGGATGGCACTATTTCACTATAGTAAGGGGTAGAGGCACCTCGGTCATATTATACAACATACCAGAGAAGTTCCACACCCGCATGGGAGACCGTCAAAGTGAATCGGGGGTCGATTTGATAGCATACTACAGAGAACTTGCACACCCGAATGGGAGACCGGCAAAGTCAATCGGGGGTCGATTTGATAGCATACTACAGAGAACTTGCACACCCGAATGGGAGACAGTCAAAGTCAATCGGGGGTCGATTTAATAGCATACTACAGAAACTTGCACACCCGAATGGGAGACCGTCAAAGTCAATCGGGGGTCGATTTGATAGCATACTACAGAAACTTGCACACCCGAATGGGAGACCGTCAAAGTCAATCGGGGGTCGATTTGATAGCATACTACAGAAACTTGCACACCCGAATGGGAGACAGTGAAAGTCAATCGGGGGTCGATTTAATAGCATACTACAGAAACTTGCACACCCGAATGGGAGACAGTGAAAGTCAATCGGGGGTCGATTTAATAGCATACTACAGAAACTTGCACACCCGAATGGGAGACCGTCAAAGTCAATCGGGGGTCGATTTAATAGCATACTACAGAAACTTGCACACCCGAATGGGAGACCGTCAAAGTCAATCGGGGTCGATTTGATAGCATACTACAGAAACTTGCACACCCGAATGGGAGACAGTCAAAGTCAATCGGGGGTCGATTTAATAGCATACTACAGAAACTTGCACACCCGAATGGGAGACCGTCAAAGTCAATCGGGGGTCGAGCATACTTTACAAAATGATCCGAGAATCTGCACACACACCGAGTGGGAGACGGTGATGAAAACGTCCGCCCTTATATGTTCGATTGCACTATTTCACCATATTAAGGGGAGAGGGTGCCTTCGCACACATATTCGGTGTGAAATATCTTCCGCCCCCCAGCGGAGCGCTTCGGCGCCTCTGCGAAGCAAAGCGCGGCATTCAAAAACAACAACCAACTGTCATTTCCCGTCTAATAATATAGAGAGAAAATAGTCTATGGGGTCAGAGGAATGGCAGTGGAGCGCGATCTATGAATTCTCACTAGCCAGGTCTGTCTACCTATTGAACATTATTACTCTCTCTCGGCGCACACGTCGCCACCACGGTTTCCGTGACAGCAGCAGCATCATGATGTTGTGTCTACCAATAACTCCGGAACAGGGTTATTCGGCTGTTCTCGAACAGTCGGGTTTTAAACTTGCCTAACAAACGATCAAACAACCTCCACTCTCGAGGTGCGGTACGGTGACTGTCCTATCGTCCGCCCTTGTATGCTGGATTGCACTAATTCACTATATTAAGGGGAGAGGGTGCCTTCACACACCTATTCTGTGTGGAATATCTTCTGCCCCCCAGCGGAGCGCTTCGGCGCCTCTGCGAAGCAAAGCGCGGCATTCAAAAACAACAACCAAAGCTGCCGTCGGTTTCCCTTCCCTGCCCCAGATATGGGAGCAGATGCTGACAGGCTCGTCTGGGGGTCAGAGGAATGCTGTGAGGGCGATCTATGAATTTCACTAGCCAGGTCTGTCTACCTGCCGAACATTATTACTCTCTTCGGCGCCATCGCCGCCACCAATTTGCTTCAGACAGCAGCAGCAGCATCATGATGTTGTGCTCAACAAAAAGTCCGCACAGGCTATTCGGCTGTTCTCGAACAGTCAGGTTTTAAACTTGCTTAACAAACGATCAAACAACCTCCACTCTCGAGGTGCGGTACGGTGACTGTCCTATCGTCCGCCCCTGTATGCTGGATTGCACTAATTCACTATATTAAGGGGAGAGGGTGCCTTCACACACCTATTCTGTGTGGAATATCTTCTGCCCCCCAGCGGAGCGCTTCGGCGCCTCTGCGAAGCAAAGCGCGGCATTCAAAAACAACAACCAAAGCTGCCGTCGGTTTCCCTTCCCTGCCCTGTCTTGGCTGGAGCAGCAGAAGGTTTTTTAGAGAAAATAGTCTCATGGGGTCAGAGGAATGGCTGTGGAGGGCGATCTATGAATTTCACTAGCCAGGTCTGTCTTCCTATTGAACATTATTACTCTCTCTCGGCGCACACGTCGCCACCACGGTTTCCGTGACAGCAGCAGCATCATGATGTTTCGTCTACCAATAAGTCAGGAACCGGGTTATTCGGCTGTTCTCGAACAGTCAGGTTTTAAACTTGCCTAACAAACGATCAAACAACCTCCACTCTCGAGGTGCGGTACGGTGACTGTCCTATCGTCCGCCCTTGTATGCTGCATTGCACTAATTCACTATATTAAGGGGAGAGGGTGCCTTCACACACCTATTCTGTGTGGAATATCTTCCGCCCCCCAGCGGAGCGCTTCGGCGCCTCTGCGAAGCAAAGCGCGGCATTCAAAAACAACAACCAAAATTGCCGTCGCTTTCCCTTCCCTGCCCTGCAATGGCTGGAGCAGCAGAAGGAGAGAGAGAGAAAATAGTCTCATGGGGTCAGAGGAATGGCAGTGGAGCGCGATCTATGAATTTCACTAGCCAGGTCTGTCTTCCTATTGAACATTATTACTCTCTCTCGGCGCACACGTCGCCACCACGGTTTCCGTGACAGCAGCAGCATCATGATGTTGCGTCTACCAATAAGTCCGGAACCGGGTTATTCGGCTGTTCGCGAACAGTCAGGTTTCAAACTTGCCTAACAAACGATCAAACAACCTCCACTCTCGAGGTGCGGTACGGTGACTGTCCTATCGTCCGCCCTTGGATGCTGGATTGCACTATTTCACTATATTAAGGGGAGAGGGTGCCTTCACACACCTATTCGGTGTGGAATATCTTCCGCCCCCCCAGCGGAGCGCTTCGGCGCCTCTGCGAAGCAAAGCGCGGCATTCAAAAACAACAACCAAAGCTGCCGTGGCTTTCCCTTCCCTGCCCTGTATTGGCTGGAGCAGCAGAAGGTTTTTTAGAGAAAATAGTCTCATGGGGTCAGAGGAATGGCTGTGGAGGGCGATCTATGAATTTCACTAGCCAGGTCTGTCTACCTATTGAACATTATTACTCTCTCTCGGCGCACCCGTCGCCACCACGGTTTCCGTGACAGCAGCAGCATCATGATGTTGTGTCTACCAATAAGTCCCGAACAGGGTTATTCGGCTGTTCTCGAACAGTCAGGTTTTAAACTTGCCTAACAAACGATCAAACAACCTCCACTCTCGAGGTGCGGTACGGTGACTGTCCTATCGTCCGCCCCTGTATGCTGGATTGCACTAAGTCACTATATTAAGGGGAGAGGGTGCCTTCACACACCTATTCTGTGTGGAATATCTTCTGCCCCCCAGCGGAGCGCTTCGGCGCCTCTGCGAAGCAAAGCGCGGCATTCAAAAACAACAACCAAAGCTGCCGTCGGTTTCCCTTCCCTGCCCTGTATTGGCTGGAGCAGCAGAAGGTTTTTTAGAGAAAATAGTCTCATGGGGTCAGAGGAATGGCTGTGGAGGGCGATCTATGAATTTCACTAGCCAGTTCTGTCTTCCTATTGAACATTATTACTCTCTCTCGGCGCACACGTCGCCACCACGGTTTCCGTGAGAGCAGCAGCATCATGATGTTAAACCATCTTAATAAGTCCCGAAACAGGGTTATTCGGTTCTCAGTCAGAAACAAACCCGAGGCGTACGCATCGTCCTATCGTCCGCCCCCTGTATGCTGGATTGCACTAATTCACTATATTATGTAGGTGCCTTCAGCACTTATTCTGCGTGAATATCTTCTGTGCGGAGCGCGCTGGCGCTTCTGCATGGGCAAAGCGCCGCATTCAAAAACAACCGTTAAGCTTTTCCTTCCCTGCCCCTGTATTGGCTGGAGCAGCAGAAGGTTTTTTAGAGAAAAGTTAGGTCTCTGGCGGGGGTCAGAGGAATGGCTGTGGAGGGCGATCTATGAATCTTCACTAGCCAGGTCTGTCACCTATTGAACATTATTACTCTCGGCTACACATGTCGCCACCACGGTTTTGGACAGCAGCAGCATCATGATGTTAGGCTCACTCACTGTCCCGAACAGGGTTATTCGGCTGTTCGCGAACAGTCAGGTTTTAAACTTGCCTAACAAAGGATCAAACAACCTCCACTCTCGAGGTGCGGTACGGTGACTGTCCTATAGTCCGCCCCTGTATGCTGGATTGCACTATTTCACTATATTAAGGGGAGAGGGTGCCTTCACACACCTATTCGGTGTGGAATATCTTCCGCCCCCCAGCGGAGCGCTTCGGCGCCTCTGCGAAGCAAAGCGCGGCATTCAAAAACAACAACCAAAGTTGCCGTCGCTTTCCCTTCCCTGCCCTGCAATGGCTGGAGCAGCAGAAGGAGAGAGAGAGAGAAAATAGTCTCATGGGTTCGCAGGAATGGCTGTGGAGGGCGATCTATGAATTTCACTAGCCAGGTCTGTCTACCTATTGAACATTATTACTCTCTCTCGGCGCACACGTCGCCACCAGGGTTTCCGTGACAGCAGCAGCATCATGATGTTGCGTCTACCAATAAGGCCGGAACCGGTTATTCGGCTGTTCTCGAACAGTCAGGTTTTAAACTTGCTTAACAAACAATCAAACAACCTCCACTCTCGAGGTGCGGTACGGTGACTGTCCTATCGTCCGCCCCTGTATGCTGGATTGCACTAATTCACTATATTAAGGGGAGAGGGTGCCTTCACACACCCAGGACGCCCTGTGGAATATTCTTCCGCCTCAGCGAGCGCCGCGCTTCCTGGGCGGTGCTGTAAAAGCGCCGCGCATTCAAAAACAACAAATCAAAGTTGCCGTGGCTTTTCCTCTTCTGCTGCGGTATTGGCTACAGCAGCTGTTTTTAGAAGAAAATAGTCTCCGCGTCAGAGGAATGGTTGCGGAGGGCGATTCGCGAATTTCACCAGCCAGGCCTGCTCACCCGCCAGCGATACATTTCCTCTTCGCGCACATCGCCGTCACTGTGGTTTCCGTGACAGCAGCAGCATCATGATGTTGGGTCTACCAATAAGGCCGGAACCGGTTATTCGGCTGTTCTCGAACAGTCAGGTTTTAAACTTGCTTAACAAACGATCAAACAACCTCCACTCTCGAGGTGCGGTACGGTGACTGTCCTATCGTCCGCCCCTGTATGCTGGATTGCACTAATTCACTATATTAAGGGGAGAGGGTGCCTTCACACACCTATTCTGTGTGGAATATCTTCCGCCCCCCAGCGGAGCGCTTCGGCGCCTCTGCGAAGCAAAGCGCGGCATTCAAAAACAACAACCAAAGCTGCCGTGGCTTTCCCTTCCCTGCCCTGTATTGGCTGGAGCAGCAGAAGGTTTTTTAGAGAAAATAGTCTCATGGGGTCAGAGGAATGGCAGTGGAGTGGGCTTATGGCGAGTAGGCTCACCATCTATCAATTACACTTGCCAGGTCTCTCTTCCGTTTGGACATTATTTACTCTTTCTCTCTCTCGGCGCACACGTCGCCACCCCACTAGTTTCCGTCACAGTATATGCTGCGGCCTTTCAGTCCGGAACGGGGCACCCCTTCGCCTTGCCGTCTGCCCAACTTAGCGGATTCGCGTTGGTCGATCACCCCGTCTTCGCGTCTGTGCCGGCCTTCAATGCAGCGCCTAACCGTCTCTTGACCGAGATTCATTGCTACCCTAAATGTGCATAGACAACGCTCATGGTTCAACACGACCAGGGCGCAGTCTGGTAGCCGAGTATACTAAAAAGAGAGTTTAGCAGCCAAAACTCGTCAAAGCACACGTTGGGTTACCCCATCACCTAACAACGATGGCGGTTCCCACCCGTGAAATACACAACCTAACCAATATTGGGCGACGATGGCGCTCATGAGCCCACGTCCCCACAAACAGTAAGAGAGAGTGAGAAAGAAAGAGAGAGAGGAGAAGGATAAGGGAGGAGATTGGCCAACGTGCGGTCCCTCGCCCAATGTCTTCTGCCTCGCTGGAGCTGGGGCAAAGATAAGAGGAGCGGATAAGGGAGGAGATTGGCCAACGTGCGGTCCCTCGCCCAATGTCGGCTGCCTCGCTGGAGCTGGGTAAAGATGAGAGGAGAGGAGCGGATAAGGGAGGAGATTAGCCAACGTGCGGTCCCTCGCCCAATGTCGGCTGCCTCGCTGGAGCTGGGGCAAAGAGAAGAGGAGCGGATAAGGGAGGAGATTGGCCAACGTGCGGTCCCTCGCCCAATGTCGGCTGCCTCGCTGGAGCTGGGTAAAGATGAGAGGAGAGGAGCGGATAAGGGAGGAGATTGGCACACACGGTGGCGCTGCCAGCGCCGAGGATAGCAAGAGAAGGTGCAGTTTGATCTGATCATCTGGTTTGCTATTTCTCTAAGGCCAACGTGCGGTCCCTCGCCCAATGTCTTCTCGTTTTTTACTGTCGGTCTGCTCACTATTTTGGCTGGCGTGTTAGGCGTCGCCAATAGCAGCAGCAGCAGCAGTAGCAGCTACCTGGTTTATCCAGTCATATGCTTGTCATTAACGGAGAGAAAGAGAACGGGGCGCTCTTTAAACTAATTTACTGAATTGGGCGGTATCGGGCTCTGCTCTGGTAACTCCAGCAGCAGCGAATGAGGACAATCCCGGCCCCCGCATCAAAAATACTACACTCGGGCGGGAGCGCGCAACCGGAGGAGGACGGACGGGGCTATGGATGGCTGCCCGTCCGTTCCATGCTCCCTGCGAATAAGCCTCTTGCCCAAGAGTTAAATTACAATGCCAAAAAAATTCCAAACCTTAACA
Organism: Homarus americanus; assembly: GCF_018991925.1. Taxonomy (NCBI): domain Eukaryota; kingdom Metazoa; phylum Arthropoda; class Malacostraca; order Decapoda; family Nephropidae; genus Homarus; species Homarus americanus. The sequence continues at coordinate 3,178 of NW_024721380.1, read as the reverse complement.
ACAAGCCGTCCGGCCAAACCTAACCCACAAATTGGGCTATGTCTGTCAAACCCTTTCATTGAGACTTGACCTGTGATGGTTAGTCATAAAAAGACCAAATGGCAAATGTACAACTCTTAACGGTGCACGGTGTCTGCACTGGCGCAGCTATTTTTCAAGTGTCTGCCAAGGATGATGGAAAGTTAGAGTTGATGAGATACTGCCCTAGTTCTATTCATAAACGATGCCAACTTCCTTATGGGGAAGTATGGTTGCAAAGGTGAAACTTTAAGGAATTGACGGAAGGGCACCACGAGGAGTGGAGCCTGTGGGTTAAATTGATTCAAGATGGGAAACCTGACACCCACCGAGTCCAGACACCGGAAGGATTGAGCCATGCATGTGAAAGTACAATTTGGTTTAAGGGGAAACCCCGAATGGGTGCTAATGCACATACTGTGGCAATACAAGCAAATGGTGTCCATTGCTTTAAAAGTTTTGTGATACTGTTGCCAAGCAGAACTGGTTAATGAAGGAATGAATACTCATTCCGATACTATTGAGAGGCTTTAGACAGCAGGAGTGTGGCTATGGATGTTGGAAATTGATCTTGGTGGTAGTAGCAAATGGTGGAGAGAGAAGTTGTGGCCTCAGCCCGATTCACGCTGGAGGCCAATGCAACAAGAGCAGAGGAGAACTAGTAGGGGTTCTCCTCGGACACAGGCGCAAGTGAACACGGCACTTATTGTTTAAGGAACCCTAGTGGGTCTGGGAAAGAGTTCGCTGTTAGGCGTCCGGGAAGACTGACCGTACTAGCCGTAAGGTGCATGCGGTGTCTCTTTTGGTAAAGAGTGTGTGGGAAGTCGGCAAATGAGATGTGTAAGTATGGACAAGGATTGGCTCTGAGGAACGGACATGCTGGGTCCGTGCTGGAAGCGGGTTGGGGATCGAGCGCAGGGTCGAGCGAGGAGACGACAGGTATATGGATCTCGTACCGCGGTTCGGCGGTGTGGGGGATGTACACTCTCATACCGATGAACTTCGGTGGTCTTGCGCCTGTCAGAACCGAGCTCTTTCCGCAGTTCGTTCGTCCCCTATTCCCGTGGAACGCATGGGCTGCGTGGTCGTGTTCGTGGATGGTGTTCGTCGTCCCTCCCTTTTCAGAGGTGGGGGGGGGGGAGGCGGGGCTTTCCGGTTCACTAGAATGCCACTTCGGCTGCCGTTCCACCCAGACAAGACACGGATCAATGGCATTCGAGGGTCTAATGAAGTCTGAAAACTAGCCACAATTCCTTAATTACTTACGGAATAACACAGTTCTGACTGTCCCATGGGAAAGATGAGTGCTTAGACTCTTTTGAGTGAGTCAGTCTTCCCCCCCGGTACCAAAGACGCCCTGTGAATCCCAAAATGCTCAAGATGACCACGTTGCAAGTGATGCCTCGGTGTAGAGAATCAAGGCTGGAACTGTTCGACTTTGACGTCAACGTTCACAAATTTCTCTCCAAATTAAGGATGGACCGACAGAGTCGGCCAGGAGAATGAATTGGTGGTATTTAAATGACGATCTCAGTATCTGATATTTACCAGGAGCTGAAGGGTAGCTTAAACTTGGAGTTTTTACTCTGTCTAGCATTTCCAACACAGAAGGCACGGCTTCTGAGAAAAGTCCACACAAATGAAGTGAGAAACTTCAACCTGCTTAGTCCCGGTTTGTTGCCGCGAGACATTCTGAGAAGCGGAGCTTAGAAATTCCTGCTGTCATGTGAGGTTTCCTTGAGTTTCTGACGGGATTTCAATAGAGGGAGATAAAATTGACCCGAAACTCTGACAAAGCAGAGAGAGAGAGTTTGCCTAAATGTGGTGCATTCCACACCAGCAGACCGCTGGAGGTTTCGTCACGCCCCCCGATGGCGAAATCCTCTGTTACAGCAGAAGTGTCTGTTTTGCCCGTTCACACCAGCAGACCGCTGGAGGTTTCGTCACGCACCCCGATGGCGAAATCCTCTTTTACAGCAGAGTCTGTTTAACCTAACCTAACCGTGGTGTCCACACTACCAGAATGCTGGAGGTTTCGTCACGCACCCCGATGGCGAAATCCTCCGTTAAAGCAGGAGTGTCGGTTTAACCTAACCTAACTGTGGTGCATTCCACACTACCAGACCGCTGGAGGTTTCGTCACGCCCCCCATGGCGAAATCCTCCAATACAGCGGCAGCAGTGTCTAGCGGCCTGCTCCATTGCGCAAGTGTCTGTTTAACCTAACCTAGGTTAAAGTGTATTGGTGTCCTGAAGTTTTATAGAGGCTTGCCAGCCTAACCCTTTCATTGAGACTCGACCTGTGATGGTTAGTCGTAAAAAGACCAAATGGCAAATGTACAACTCTTAACGGTGCACGGTGTCTGCACTGGCGCAGCTTTTTTTCAAGTGTCTGCCAAGGATGATGGAAAGTTAGAGTTGATGAGATACTGCCCTAGTTCTATTCATAAACGATGCCAACTTCCTTATGGGGAAGTATGGTTGCAAAGGTGAAACTTTAAGGAATTGACGGAAGGGCACCACCAGGAGTGGAGCCTGTCGGTTAAATTGATTCAAGATTGGAAACCTCATTATTATCGTTTCCGCATATCGCTGCCACTCCCACCTGCTTCACAAGATATAAGCAGGCCTTTTCGTCCGAACGGCCTCTTTCGTTTGCCGTCTGCCCAACTTAGCGGATTCGCGTTGGTCGATCACCCCGTCTTCGCGTCTGTGCCGGCCTTCAATGCAGCGCCTAACCGTCTCTTGACCGAGATTCATTGCTACCCTAAATGTGCATAGACAACGCTCATGGTTCAACACGACCAGGGCGCAGTCTGGTAGCCGAGTATACTAAAAAGAGAGTTTAGCAGCCAAAACTCGTCAAAGCACACGTTGGGTTACCCCATCACCTAACAACGATGGCGGTTCCCACCCGTGAAATACACAACCTAACCAATATTGGGCGACGATGGCGCTCATGAGCCCACGTCCCCACAAACAGTAAGAGAGAGTGAGAAAGAAAGAGAGAGAGGAGAAGGATAAGGGAGGAGATTGGCCAACGTGCGGTCCCTCGCCCAATGTCTTCTGCCTCGCTGGAGCTGGGGCAAAGATAAGAGGAGCGGATAAGGGAGGAGATTGGCCAACGTGCGGTCCCTCGCCCAATGTCGGCTGCCTCGCTG
>NW_024721379.1:0-20788 GCF_018991925.1 Homarus americanus | reverse complement strand
ACAACCTTGAATGACAGACCACAAACGACACAATCTCTTCCCCTGATAACACTAATTACTAAAAAAAATATACCAGATTAAACTCTTCTTATACACAGGAAGAGCCAAGAGTGTTTAAAGGAAGTTAGTTTGATTTTTTATAATATCAGTAAAATCGATTCTAACATTACAAAGTTGTTTATCCGTCAAAGACTTTTTATGCATTTTATAATTTTATATTTATTCCCCGATATCCTGAGTATGTCCATTCGTGTGTTCGGTTCCGTGTATGATCATGTGTTATTGTGTTCGTGTGTCGTCCGTAGGTTCGTGTGTTCATCTTTCTAGGAAGGAAGTTTAACCCTGACAGCTTGAATAAAGGACCCTGGCAAAACTTTGTACCTGACATGACCCAACCTAACCTAAACACAATTTAAACTAAACTGAACACGACTAAACCATGCTGCTATCTATCTAAATTTTGTCAAGCTCAAATAATCCTTGTCACCACTGTCATACACCCACCAACCCACAGTCATACACCCATCAACCCACAGTCATACACCCACCAACCCACAGTCATACACCCACCAACCCACAGTCATACACCCATCAACCCACAGTCATACACCCATCAACCCACAGTCATACACCCACCAACCCACAGTCATACACCCATCAACCCACAGTCATACATCCATCAACCCACAGTCATACACCCATCAACCTACAGTCATACACCCACCAACCCACAGTCATGCACCCACCAACCTACAGTCATACACCCATCAACCCACAGTCATACACCCACCAACCCACAGTCATACACCCATCAACCCACAGTCATACACCCACCAACCCACAGTCATACACCCATCAACCCACAGTCATACACCCATCAACCCACAGTCATACACCCACCAACCCACAGTCATACACCCATCAACCCACAGTCATACATCCATCAACCCACAGTCATACACCCATCAACCCACAGTCATACACCCACCAACCCACAGTCATACACCCACCAACCCACAGTCATACACCCATCAACCCACAGTCATACACCCACCAACCCACAGTCATACACCCACGGTAACACGTTGCAGTTACAGTCCAAACTCCTTGTACACTTGAGGGCGGTTGACAACATGTGAACGCTGCTTGCATTATAAAGTGTCAGAATAAAAACTAAAAAAAGAAACTCCGATACTAAGAAAAAACTGAGTAAATTAATGTTAAAATATCAATCTACCTTACCTACATCACCTCCTTAAGTAGATGGTATATTATCCAGCATGTCCAGGGAATATTGTCTAAAATAATACAGTATAATTGGTTATTTTACTTCAATTATGACCTTGTGTGATAATAGGACATAGTACCATAATAAACCTTTTCTCAAACTGTTAAATAACTCAACAAAAATAATAATAATCCATTCTAAACAACGGATTATCAGACGTAGATGTCATAATTCAGCTCATCATTATTATCCATACACTCTCGTGTATAAATTCCACCGTCAAAATTTGTATTGTCGGAAGAAGTTTTACTGTCTGAATGTCTGTCTAATTCTACAAAAACTCTCCGTTAGTATCCGTCTATTTCCTCTGTTACCTCATCACTTAAGAGTATTACAAAATGTTACCACTTACTGTAACACCTGATGTGCATACTCATATTTATAATCCTGTGTATTTTGTAACTGAAAGAAAATACAGGTACAGGAATATTTAGTTACTCTTGCGGTATACAAAATCATACATCTATCTATCTATCTACTGTATCTATCAGTTGACCTCTGACCCAGCTTGGAGAAGGTCGTGCCCGAAAGTGCTCCCGTTAGAAACCAAGGAAAATGGCCGCCTTGGATCGTTGTGTCGTGGGGGAAGAGGAGGGGAGTGTGGGGAAAGACGACCTCCTTGCCACTCTGTTAAGGCAGCTGGGGCAGTTGAGGAGTGAGGTTGACACTCTAAAGGGGGAAAATGAAGCCGTCAGGACGGAACTCCTTCAGGTACGTGTCCTGCCTAGCAGGACACCTGCGAAGGAGGAGCAGGCGTGGAGAGTGGTTGTCTCCAAGGGGACTAGGGTCAGGCTCAGGAAAGCTGACCAGGGTGTGGAGTGTAGTAACCCTTACCAGGTGCTACAGGAAGCTGGCGAGGAATAGAAGTGGCAGGACAGTATGGATCAAGGCGAGGAAAGGGCAGTTGTACAAACCCTGCCCACAGGTAAGGTCGTGGTAGTTGGGGACAGCCAGGTGAGGTTTGTAGATAGGGCTTTTTGTGCGAGAGATAGGAAACGTAGGACTAGGGTGTGTTTTCCTGGGGCTGGGATAGGGCATGTAGCCGAGAGGTTAGACAGGGTTTTGTCAGGGGAGGGTACCAATCCAGTAGTGTGTCTTAGTGTGGGAGGAAACGACATAGGTAAGGTTAGGAGTGAGGAACTTTTCAAGAGGTATAGGGAGGCGCTGGGGAAGATTAGAGATAGAGGAGGGATCCCGATAGTATGTGGTGTCTTGCCTAGAAGAGGGGTTGGTCGTGAATGGCTGTCCAGGGCAATTGCTATAAATTGCCGACTGGAAAACCATTGTGCAAACAATGGTTGGGCATTCATTGATAACTGGCAACGATTCTATGGCAACGACTACCTGTACTGTCGCGACGGAGCACACTTGTCTCGTGAGGGGGTAAAGACGTTGTCTGCATCCCTGGAGCGTGAAATTGTCACTCCGAAGGGGGGGCTTTCGCCAGTAAAGAGGGGTCGGGGAAAGTGGGAGTCAAAAAATAAGCAGGTCCTGGGAAGTAAAATTAGTTGCTCAGGACAAGGGGTAAAACAGGACCAGGGAAGGGTAGGTTTAAATGTATACTATACAAACAGTAGGAGCGTTAGAAATAAAATAGACTTGCTGAGAGCGGTTGTATATACCGAGAATGTAGACGTCATAGCTATCACCGAAACTTGGATGAATCTGACGAGCAAAATTTTTTTATCAGAGTACCACATAGAAGGGTACAACCTTTTTCACAAGGACAGGGAAGGTAGGAAGGGGGGAGGGGTCGCACTCTTCGTCAAGGATACATTAAAATGTATTAATAATTCAATAAAGGGTGAAATAGGAACCGAGTCTGTGTGGGTAGAAATCACGGAAGGAAGAGAAAAACTAATTATGGGAGTGATTTACAGGCCCCCAAGTCTTGGCAAAGAAGCAGCTCAGCCCATATGGCAGGAAATGAGTAGGGCAGCAAAATATAACAACCTATGCATTATGGGGATTTCAACTTCAGAAATATTGACTTGGACAACATTATGGGCGACTATGAATCTGAAGACTTCCTAGATGCAGTACAGGACAATTTTTTGAAACAACTAATTACAGAAACTACTACAGGTGACAATATATTAGACCTAGTATTAACAAATAAAGAAAATATTATCAGAGATATCACAGTTAGGGAAGAACTAGGTAACAGTGATCACAGAGAAATCAGGTTCACCCTAAATTGGGAAACGAAAAACAATGACAATATGGTCAGAGTCCCAAACTTATGTGCTAATAAGAACAAAATATACCATACAGAAAAATTAGGTCAAATAAGAATGAGCCAAGGTGGATGACCAGAAAACTTAAACATGACATAGGAATAAAGAAAGGAATATATAAGAAATTAAAGGGAGGGGAGGAGCAGCTCAGAAACAGGTATAATGAACTATCTAGGAATGTTAAGAAAAATGTAAGGAAAGCAAAGAGAGACTATGAAATCAAAATAGCAAGAGAATCCAAGGCGAATCCCAAGGGATTTTTCCAGGTATATAGGACAAAGATCAAGGACAAAGTTGGGCCTTTAAAGTCAGGGAGGGGAGAATTGATAAATGGCAGTGAAGAAATAAGCAAAGCATTGAACAGCTACTTCTTATCAGTTTTCACAAAAGAAATTTGAGATGAAATTCCAGAGGTGGATTTGATATTTAAGGGAAAGGAAGAAGAGAAATTAAAGAATAACACTATCAGAAAAGAGGATGTTCTTAAGAAGATAAATAAACTAAAGAAAACAAAATCCCCAGGGCAGGATGAAATTTTCCCTCGAGTCTTGAAAGAGTGTAGGGAACAGATTAGCGGACCCCTCGTAAACTTATTTACAAAATCATTAGACACTGGAGTTGTGCCAGACTTGAGGAAACAGGCAAATGTAGTACCCATATTCAAAAAGGGAGACAGAGCATCAGCGTCAAATTACCGGCCGATCAGTTTGACGTCAGTAGTGGGGAAATTTCTTGAATCAATTATAGCAGATAGCATCCGATTGCATCTTGAGAAAAGCAAATTAATCTACGACTCTCAACATGGGTTTACAAAGGGAAAATCTTGTAATCTGCTAACGTTTTTTAGGAAAGTCTTCGAGGTAGTAGATAATGACGAAAATTACGATGTTATTTATTTAGAGTTTAGCAAAGCATTTGACAGAGCACCGCATCAGAGGCTTCTAAGAAAAATTAAGGCTCATGGTATCGAGGGGAAAGTTTTAAATTGGATAAAATCATGGCTCACCGATAGAACGCAGAGGGTCAGCGTAGATGGTGTTAAATCTGAGTGGGGCCGTGTAACCAGTGGGGTTCCCCAGGGGTCAGTACTAGGCCCACTCTTGTTCATAATCTACATGAACAATTTAGATACTGGGATCAGCAGTGACATAAGCAAGTTTGCGGATGACACAAAAATAGGGCGGCAAATTAATTCAGGGCAGGATGCAAATGCACTACAGGACGATTTATCCCTCCTCCTAGTCACAGGCCTGGCATTTGACATTATTAGGGACCTGCCACACTTTGCCATAAACAGATAAAATATACCGGGAACTTTCCCCCCACACACTCATCATTCTCTCACTTTATGTAACTTGACAGAACCTATGACCCTTCAGGCTTTTACGCCCTTAATGTACGAGTCATAAAGGCAAGTATGAACTTTTCATACTTCCCTGTTGGGCGCTGTAAACGCTTCTGCGCTTCACCTTGCACAGGATGTAAGGGGGTGCCCAATAAACTAGCCCCCTCGGGGGCAAATCTGAAATCTACAGGAGGATCTAAATAAACTGCAGGGGTGGTCTGAAAAATGGCAAATGAAATTCAACACCAGCAAGTGCAGCGTACTTAATATTGGAAGAACAAATACTTATAATGTATACAGCCTTAACAACATCAACCTAGAGAAGTCGACTTGTGAAAGAGACTTAGGGGTACTTGTAAGCCCGGACCTACAGCCTAGAAAACAGTGCGTTAATGTTCGAAATAAGGCAAACAGAGTATTGGGTTTTATATCTAGAAGTATAAGTAACAAGAGTGCAGAGTTCTTATTGCAACTATATCTTGCGCTAGTCAGGCCGCACCTCGATTATGCGGTTCAGTTCTGGTGCCCCTATTATAGAATGGATATAAATTCACTAGAGTCGGTGCAGCGAAGAATGACAAAAATGATTCCGGGACTTAGAAACCTTCCATATCAGGATAGGTTAAAGAAACTTAACTTGCATTCCCTAGAAAGACGAAGAGTGCGGGGAGATATGATAGAAGTATTTAAGTGGGTGAAAGGAATCAATAAAGGGGATATAGATAAGTTCTTATAATATCCGAGCAGGATAGGACTCGGAGCAACGGATTCAAGTTGGATAAGTTTAGGTTTAGGAGGGAGATAGGAAGAAACTGGTTCACAAATAGGGTGGTGGACGAGTGGAACAAGCTTAGCAACTTTGTAGTAAGTGCGGGAACTCTGGAAAGTTTCAAAAGGAGGCTAGATAGATTCATGGATGATAGAGAGTGGTAGTAACTCTCGACAGGAGATGTCATGCACAGGCCAACCGGCCTATTGCAGACTCCTTATTTTCTTATGTTCTTATGTTCTTAAATCCTCAGCTGTTCTTATGTTCTTAAATCCTCAACATAAAAGACAAATTCACCTCCATGTGTTAAAATCTTACTACACTACATTACCGTCACCACTATACCAAACCTGTGTAATATTAACACACTAATACACTATTAAGACATCACCAAATCCATCAATAAAAAGTACATCTTCCTTTACACTTGATTAGAAAGAAAAACAGGAAAATATGCCCAGAATCTCAATTTCATTCACTAACATTACGAAAAATTACAAGAGTTAAGAGTCAAAGCAAGATATGTGCTGTACGCAATGTTGATGTTATTTTGTTCGCCATCATTGTGTCCTAAAGTTAATCTGTTTTGTGAAGTATATCCTCGGACTTGGGAACAAATCATCATGTGTACCTTTGAGTATTAAGGTCTTGATCCATTTCCTTGATGTCTACCGTTTGGAACAGGTAACACCACCACAATTGTTTTAACCAAGACGAAAACGGACGAAAAAAAAAAGCTTCTACAAATATCAAGTATTAATTTTCTCTCTTTACAGGATCTAATACTCTTGGAAATGTGTTTAAATTAATCTGATTTGTTTTCATTTATTGTCGATCCTTTATAAGAGGACTCGTGGATCCCCCGAGCCTAGCCGGCCATTTTGTTTACATTTTTCGGTCGCTCTAAAATACCATTAAAACAATATTGAGTATAAACGTTTGGCTCAACTGATGATCTCAAACATGTCCCAACTTTTTTTTGCCTCAACTCCACATTCTGTAACTCATTTAGGTAGATGTCCCTCACTACACATACACTGGACTATGTGTAATGTTGCAGCTAATGTGTTATCAAGATATTGCACATTATAAGTTCATGTGTGGTCATTATTATATCAAACGGAGGAATTTTAAAGAGCTATTACACCACCTGTATCATTAGTTGTCGCCAGGTGAAGGAATATTTAGGTAGATTATATTTTATTTACTGTAATTAAAGTTTCAATACCTAAGACGTTCCACTATAAGAGTCTTTCAACCTCAGGTAAGGTCTTAAGACTTTCTACTCTAGGTCTTACACCCTCGAGTAGCTGTATCGTCCACATAGGTAATTACTCCACAAGGAATTACAAGTTACACCTTGATGTAATACTTCATTTACTGCCAAACTTTATAGGGAAATATTTTTTCACAAAGAATTTCAAGTTACAATTTCACATAATAAGTCACATTACAAACGTTCCTTCGGCTTACAGTTAAACTTTGCAATGTCAAGATATTTTTTTCACTGCAGAGGAAAGTATCCGTCATCATCATCACCACACACACGCAAAGACAAAACTCCTGTATCCAAATTCTCAAAAGTTTATAAATTAAATTCTTCCCTAAAATTAAACAGACAATACATCTATTTATCATAGAGTATGTGAACAATATCGACGCCATATTGGTTACCATCTTTGAGTCATATAATTAGTTATTTACATAGTGTTAATTATTTAGTTAAATAGGAAAAAATAATCTACTAGCGTGTGTTGTGACCAAAATAAATCAACATTGTATTTACTTTCTCCTCCAGGGGGCACTAAGTCTAGAAAAATGACACAATTGACATCTACATAAAGTGACTGACCAAGGGTAGATATTGGCTACCTTTTGTGTTACTTTGAGGTCGTAAGAACACACAGAGCTGCTCTTAAGGATGTTTACCACAATACACCTCAACCAGTTTCTCATTCACTAAGGTCAAACAATAAATCTGGTTCACAAGATACACGGTAAATTTTATTAGAATACAATAATCAATTACTGTATTATTGTATTGAGGCGAATAGTCTTATGGTGTTAAGATGTGTTCTTAAGCCACGAAGGTAAACAAAAGGTATTCAATATCTGCCTTGGTTGACGATGATCTGTAGATGTTGGCAAGTCCTCCTCCTCCTGCTCTCGAGTAAGGTAACGAAGACCTCACCTGACCAAAATTGTTAATTACCTGAAGATTAACCCTTCCAGCTTATTTCAACTAATGATTAACCTAATGCTACCTGGGAAATTAAGTTAGGTTAGGGTAGGGTAGGTCAGGTCAGGTCAGGTCAGGTCAGATCAGGCAGTGCCAGTGTAGTTAATCTTGAGGTTAAATAAACTAGAGGCTAATCTTCACATGAGCCACTAAGACCCACTAAGACACTTTGACGGAGGCGGTTACGTACAACAGGAAAGCTCTGATAACATATAATGTACAGTATATACCGTTTAAGTTGCGTCAGCAGCTCTATACACCACTTATTGACTTACTCATTCACTGCCGTAGAAATATTTACTTCTCTAACAGGTTTCTATTAGGTTCCCACCATTATAATACGACCTTGTAAAATCAAATGATCTAAATTTAACTAAACTTATCCAAATTAAACTTATTAGCTAACAAATCATTCTAAAACACGATATATGCAAATAAAAAGTTATAAATTCAACTTAACTTATCGTAATATAACTATTATAACTAAACCATTTTAATTAAACCTAACCTAAACACCTCAAGTGCCACAAACAGAAGGAAAAAACACCTTTAATATTATCGTGTAAGAGGCCCCTGTAACCCACTAACTCCAGGTAATGCATCTATATCAATCTACCTGCGTCGGAAGCTCTATACGTGACTATGATCGTTACCCACTGCTGAAGAACATTTGTGCTTCTATAATTACCCCTGGAGAAACAATGCACCAATTTACGATTTATTTATTTTATTTTTCATTTATTTTTTATTCCTGGTCCATACTGTAAACATCGCCCGCTTGTGAGTCCCGTCAGCCATTTTGTTCTAACTTTCGGGGATTCTAAAATAAGCTATAAATAAATAAATAAATAAAACAAGCATCTTTTGTTTTTCTAACCCATGAGCTGTGAGTCTTCATTATATACTTCAACATTACTGTAAACTAAGGCTAGAGAGGGTGTGTACAGTACTAGTGGAGCCAAGACGAGAAAGTATTTCAAATCCCTAAAGGGTTTTACAAGTGGAGAGTCTTACAAGTGGAGGGTCTTACAGGTGGAGAGTCTTACAAGTGGAGAGTCTTACAAGTGGAGGGTCTTACAGGTGGCGGGTCTTACAAGTGGAGGGTCTTACAGGTGGAGGTTTTAATAAGGATAAATACAACAAGTCTTACAGTTGAATCAGCCAAGTCGAGGAAAACTCTTAAGAGTCATGTAACTTCTACCTGGTGTTACCTGTAATCAAGCTAAGGTATATGTAAGAAGAATATTATCTCGTTACTATCCATTCCTCTTCCACTATCCTGCGAGGTGGTGTATTAATAGGCACAGATACTCATGATAAAGAAGGAATAAAGAGAAAGACGCAAGATACCTATAAAATGCGACAGAATATACCCACACATGCGTAATCCTAACCCATCCTAACCCAACCCAACCCTATCCTACCCCCAGCTTCACCACAGTACACAAAGTCATTCTTGGTATCAGAGTGACGCATAAACACCCTGTATCGCCTAAGACACATTTGAATCGGATGGTTCGTTGACGGTTTTATTTCTTCGGTATAAACCAGTGAAGCAATTAGTTCGTGGGAACAGTGAGTCAAAATACTTCACATCAGCTTCGTTTACGACCTCCAGTTACTTAAAAATGAAAATAAATCATACTTAGATACTTAGGAGTGGGGAAAAAAGATACTTAAGATACTTAAAAATGAAAACACTCTTTGATACTTAAATTAGGACAAAATAAACGGACATAAAGATTTAACTATGAGCGGTGGACATTACGACATGTACCGGCTATCAATACAGAGACGCTATTTAGCCGTGAAGTTCTCTCAGAAACCCAACAAGACAATATGTGGTCACGTAAAAATTTCAGGTTAATTTTTAACACCATCCGTCATTTTAAACCTTGGCACCTGTAGATTAAGAAAATATATGGTGATATTTTTTCTGATGGGATAAAGGTCGTATTTGTCCAGAGAAGTAAGAGAGGAAAAAATAACTTGAGAGGCATGACGCACAGTGTCTCAGGTGATAAAAGATCATATACTACCATTTGGGTTTTCAAATTAAGTTCATTACATAAAATATCAAACTCATAAAGATTACAAAAGAACAGAACACCATGAGCTCTCTACAGCTATTGTCAGCTGTCAATATGCTGATGTACAGAAGCTACACAATGTTATTGGTGACTGTAATCCCAGGAAAATGATGCTCTTCTAAACTTGGTAACTGGAGCTGTAATGCCAGAAAATGCCAAATATGACAATCTATGTGCATATGAAGTTGGAAGACAAAATTATGAAACTTTTGTCAAGGAACGTATTGTTGGTCCATTGAGCATCTGGGAAAAGCTGTCCAACGTTAATCTACTGTCGTGGAAAGCAGCAAATAAGACTTCAACCATCAAATTGCTATCACAAGTTATAGAACTTAAGCAGGACATACAGTATATGCATCACAGAAGGGCAGCACTGTACATATCAAGTCACCAGACACTGATGTGTTTGGCATATTAAAGCAGCCTCAACTTGGAGAAAATACAAGTATGATAACAGGAACTGGTGAGCGACGACACATTGGGCAGAGAGCCTTACAGGTTTCCATGCCTTCACAGGATCTGACTGCATTGGAAAATTTGTTGGCAAAGGAAAGAAAGCATGTTGGAGCACTTTGATGAAATCTAACACAAAAGTCCTAGATGCATTCAAGATGCTGAGTAGACCAAATGCCCTCCAGCAGACATGTATATTGGTCTAGAGGAATTTGTATTTAAGCTCTACTGTCCACGAATGACTTTCACTAAACTGTCAAAACTTAGATGGCATCTCTTCAAGATAACGCAGGCAGAAGCTGGAGAACTACCAGCGACTGCAGCAACTCTAAAGTATCATATATTGAGTGGAAGGTATCAAGCTCTTCTGTGGTATTGTGATGCAGACAGTGAAATGCTTTCACAGTTAGAGCATGGCTGGAAGAATGACAATGACTGTTTCATGCTAGTAATATCAGACCAACCACCAACTCCAGAAGCAATCACAGAACTTGTTAAATGTGGATGTGGCGTCAGGAAATGTGGATCATTGTCATGTTCATACAGAAAGAATCAGAAAGAATAGCATGACATGCACCGAGATGTGTAACTGTCAAGCAGATGATGAGAAATGCCTAAACAAGGTGAAGAATCTGTTGTACACAGAAGACTCTGATGACGAGGACTGAAGCAATGTCGTAAATAATAACTTGTGACTTGTATACACATGATGTATAACACTACAAACTTTTAATAAATATAAAACGGTGGTTCTAAGCTTTTCAGATAATGGTAATAAGTATATGTTTAATTTCCAGTATTTGTCTTTAGCAATTAATTTTACTTACTGCAATCTCTTCTTTGCCAGAGACAGGATGGCATATATGAGCAGCCATGTTTGTAACACACTTAAGATATTATAACAGCATTCATAATATATTATGTTAAATTGTAATCATATAATACTACATGTTCATAGGTTATTAGTCATGTTTTAAGTTACTTAGGACTTAATGGTAATACGTCTGTGGTTCATTACGCCGCTCTTTGATAAAACTTCTTTAATGGCATAAAACTTATAATAAACTGTTCAGAAAAAATTACACCACAGTTCCTTAACATAGTTTATAAGGATTATTACGATGTATGGTGTCAAAAATTAACATGAAATTTTTACGGGATTACTTAAGCTCCTACACTAAAACCTGCCGACCTAACCTAACCTTTTTTACCCACCTCCACCTACTTACCTAACCTGACATAATCTAACCTAACCTGACATAATCTAACCTAACCTGACATAATCTAACCTAACCTTACATAATCTAACCTAACCTGACATAATCTAACCTAACCTGACATAATCTAAACCTGACGTAATCTAACCTAACCTGACGTAATCTAACCTAACCTGACGTAATCTAACCTAACCTGACGTAATCTAACCTAACCTGACATAATCTAACCTAACCTGACATAATCTAACCTAACCTGACATAATCGAACCTAACCTGACATAATCTAACCTAACCTGACGTAATCTAACCTAACCTGACATAATCGAACCTAACCTGACATAATCGAACCTAACCTCCCCGTCTGACATAAGCTATCCTAATCAAACCTAACTTTCCCACCTACCGACCGTAACCTATCTACTTACTACCTACCTAACCTAACTTAACCCAACCTGACGTAATCTAACCTAACCTATTGAAACTTAACTTAACCACCTACCTCATCTAACACCACTTTGTAATCTCTTTGCGCTACCGCTCACAGGATGAGTATGGGGGGCACAATAAACTAGCCTCTAAGTGGCAAAATTAACAAAACTAACCTAACCTAACCCAACCTGACTTAACCTAACCTGATCTGATCTATCCAACTTAAACATCTTAGAATATATAATAAAGCCGCTAGATTAATTTAGGCTAAATATGGTTTATTCATATTTCGTTTTGACAGAAATTCCCGAAAAAATAACCTATCTATATTGAGAACCACCGCCATGTTGGTTCCACGTTAACAAGACACGGATACACTACAGAATAACTCGCGTTCGTTTAACCTCAATTACTACAGTTTACTTTATAATCTTACTTCACAATCTTCACTACATCTCACTTCACAATCTTCACTACATCTCACTCCACAATCTTCACTACATCTCACTCCACAATCTTCACTACATCTCACTTCACAATCTTCACTACATCTCACTTCACAATCTTCACTACATCTCACTTCACAATCTTCACTACATCTCACTTCACAATCTACACTACATCTCACTTCACAATCTTTACCACATCTTACTTCACAATCTTTACCACTTCTTACTTCACAATCTTCACTACATCTCACTTCACAATCTTCACTACATCTCACTTCACAATCTTCACTGCATCTCACTTCACAATCTTCACTACATCTCACTTCACAATCTTCACTGCATCTCACTTCACAATCTTCACTACATCTCACTTCACAATCTTCACTACATCTCCCTTCACAATCTTCACTACATCTCACTTCACAATCTTCACTACATCTCACTTTACAATCTTCACTACATCTCACTTCACAATCTTCACTACATCTCACTTCACAATCTTCACTACATCTCACTTCACAATGTTCACTACATCTCACTTCACAATGTTCACTACATCTCACTTCACAATCTTCACTACATCTCACTTCACAATCTTCACTATATCTCACTTCACAATCTTCACTACATCACTACATCTCACTTTACAATCTTCACCACATCTCACTTCACAATCTTCACTACATCTCACTTCACAATCTTCACTACATCTCACTTCACAATCTTCACTACATCTCACTTCACAATCTTCACTACATCTCACTTCAAATCTTCACTACATGTCACTTCACAATCTTCACTACATGTCACTTCACAATCTTCATACATGTCACTTCACAATCTTCACTACATCTCACTTCACAATCTTCACTACATCTCACTTCACAATCTTTACTACATCTCACTTCACAATCTTCACTACATCTCACTTCACAATCTTTATACATCTTACTTCACAATCTTCACTACATCTCACTTCACAATCTTCACTACATCTCACTTCACAACTTACATCTCACTTCACAATCTTCACTATATCTCACTTCACAATCTTCACTACATCTCACTTCACAATCTTCACTGCATCTCATCCTTCACTACATCCCACTTCACAATCTTCACTTACATCTCACTTCACAATCTTCACTACATCTCACTTCACAATCTTCACTACATCTCACTTCACAATCTTCACCACATCTCACTTCACAATCTTCACTACATCTCACTTCACAATCTTCACTACATCTCACTTCACAATCTTCACTAACACCATCCTTCATCACTACATATAACAACATCCATCATCACTACTTATAACACCATCCATCATCATCACTACATATAACACTATCCATCATCACTACATATAACACGATCCATCATCACTACATATAACACCATCCACCATCACTACATATAGAACCATCCATCACGACATGTAACACCATCCAACATCACTACATATAACACCATCCATCATCACTACATATAACATCATCCATCATCACTACATATAACTCCATCCATCATCACTACATATAACACCACCCATCATCACTACATATAACATCATGCATCATCACTACATATAACACCATCCATCATCACTACATATAAAACCTTCCTATCATCACTACATATAGTATCATCCATCATCACTACATATAACACCATCCAACATCACTACATATATCACCACCCATCATCACTACAAATAACATCATCCATCATCACTACATATATCATCATGCATCATCACTACATATAACACCATCTAGCATCACTACATATAACACCAACCATCATCACTCCATATAACATCATGCATCATCACTACATATAACACCATCCATCATCACTACATATAAAACCATCCTATCATCACTACATATAACATCATCCATCATCACTACATATAACACCATCCATCACTACATATAGAACCATCCTATCATCACTACATATAATATCATCCATCATCACTACATATAACACCATCCAAAATCACTACATATAACACCACCCATCATCACTACATATAACATCATCCATCATCACTACATATAACTCTATCCATCATCACTACATATAACACCATCCAGCATCACTACATATAACACCAACCATCATCACTACATATATCATCATGCATCATCACTATATATAACACCATCCATCATCACTACATATATTACCCTCCTATCATCACTACATATAACACCATCCATCATTACTACATATAACGCCATCCTTCATCACTACATATAACACCATCCATCATCACTACATACAGTATTATAACACCATCCATCATCTCTACAAACACCAGTCCTCAACACTATAGTGATAAACAGAGCTTCATTTTGTTGTCAATTTCTTTAAATTCCAACCTTATTAAACCGTAATTCTTTCTGTATGGTCAAATTTTGATTTGACCTCAGTGAGAGAGCTGTTAGTGTCAGTAAATCACAATGGTGTTCCGACGCACTGTATCGAAGGTGACTAAGGTGGAGGTGAAGCCTTGCCAGGTGAAGGAGAAGGGCCCCCGATCTAACAAACTGCAGACCACAAAGCACACTAAACCTCAAAACAACAAGAAGAAGAAGGAAACTACCACTTTCTGCCATGTACAAAAGGACCAGTACCTGCCATGGGGAGACTACATCTTCACCGGGAAAAAGACGAAGAACAACAAGAAGCGCTGACCCATCTTTTCTGATATTTAAAAATAATAAAAAAACATATTAATTGATTTTGTTTGTATTATTTATGCTTTTATTATTTTCAACTGTAAACGTGCTGTTTTGGGAATATATTTTGAGTTACATAATATTTAGGTACAGCAGTTTATTTCACTGTATCTCCTTGTGTGAGTGTGTGGTTAGTGTGTGGATAGTGTGTGGGCATTATGGAGAACTAGTCATGGCTAACTGTGACCCTATATACGGGTTACATCGGCCTTAACGCCCTTGTCTCAGCGCTATCTCATATATCCAAATTTCACATATTTGAAAGTATTAGATAACCAAAATATCTGGAAAATATTTAGTTAAAAATACAAATATTAAAACAAAATCGAAAACAGAAAGAAAAAACAATACCCGTGAAAGTGGAAATAAGGAGGAGGCAGAGCAGACGATACACAGGAAGGCAGTAATCATCATCCCCGTGTGAACCAGCCTGAGAAGAACTCCTTCGCCTCACCGTCCACCCGCGTACTATCAGCTGAGTGAAGTTGCCTCGTGTTGCAGTAAACTTTATCTGTAAAAGGACAATTTACTTTTACTTTTATTGTTTATCTTACTGTTTATAACTGTTTATTTTCTCTTACATAATGTACACTAAGTATGGGAGTGTACAGTAAGTTATACCGGATGGCAACAAATTCACATTCTTGCAAATATTAAAACATTACCCTAACAACAGTATTGTATAACAACACGAGCTAAAGTGATGTGTAAAAAGGTCGGTTGCAAAAAGAAATATTATTCTTTTAAGTCTTTTTCAGTTTGTTCAGTGTTAACAACATTATAGGTCATATTTCATGCAGTATGCATATACAATGTTTGCTGAAGGTTTAATACCTTTATGTTTACTGATGATGTAAAACCCTCGTTAAAATACTTTAGAGTCGTTTACAAAATATTTGGTGCGTTTTCCGGAGCATTGTATGTTTTTACAGCATGCGAGGCGGCAGGTATGTGGAGTTTTAAGAGCACTTCACGCTATAGCTCAGTTGGCCACGGATTAGCGAATTACGAACTGAAAATGTTTGGATCGTCATCTGTTTCGTGTAAGCTGTGTCGGACATTTTGTACTACATTAAAGTCCAGCGATCTGTGGCAGCTGTCGGGCTCCTGCCTGACCACCCTTTGCCTAAGAAGAGCGATTGTCTGAAGGTGTTCGAGTGGTTACTCAATTGTGAAAAAGTGATAGTGAGTCCCATAGACATGGCTGCCAGTTAGGGACAGTGTGGATACGGCACACTACATAGCATGTCTTCGGAAAGTAAGGGAGGCCGTGTAGCCAAGACTGCACTCAACCGCCTTCACTTCCCCAATTGCAGCTAGGTGGACTGAGAGCGCCTCGGGATTATCATATCTATAATGCCAGACGGTAACACCATCCCCTTGACACCTCGGACACTATACAGTACTGTGTTCGGGGCGTGTTTGTGGGGTCTCTACTGCCGCCTCCCTATCGTTGAGTTGCTCCCCACTTACCGTAACCAGTAGAGGTCACTGTGGGAGGCCATGTACGGTACAGTACAGTACAGAGTCACGCCCCCCTCAACAACGTCCGCACCTCGCCTGCTGAATACATTATTTGCAAATGTGACCATAAACCCCAACAATTGTAGCAAATTACAAGTCCCGGGATTTGCCCCTGGTATTAACACAGTGACAAGCGTCCCATTCCTGGTAAGTAGCAGGTGGCCGGAGGTAGTGCAATCCTCTCCCAGACTACACGGAGATGAGAGAGAGCTGGCTGACCATCATGGTAAGGACGCCTCACTATTTGGACCCCAGGGAGGCCATTATCGTAAGTTAAGTGAAAGGCATTTGGAATACTGGACGACTAGACGCTATATGAATTTCTTTACCCTAGTTTTCCCACCGATAATAATGAGTACAAGGGAGGTAGTCTCATCGGCGTTCATCAACACCATAGCGTCTCAGTTACCTATTGCTCGTACAAGGTTTTTGAATGAAATAGTTTTACTAATATCAAGAATCCTTCAAACTACTATAGGAAATATATATATATATATATATATATATATATATACTATATATATATAGATATATATATATATAGATAGATATATATATTTATATATATATATATATATATATATATAGTATATATGCAAGTAAATCACTGTAGGTGCGCGTGATCTAGGTATATGCTGATAACCACAAGGAAAGAAGAAAACAAGAAGTTCCCAAGCGCTTTCGTGTAATTCACATCTTCAGGGGTGAGGTATAGACTAGTCTGTACTCACCCCTGAAGATGTGAATTACACGAAAGCGCTTGGGAACTTCGTGTTTTCTTTTTCCTTGTGGTTATCAGCATATATATATATATATATATATATATATATATATATATATATATATATATATATATATATATATATATATAGATATATATATATATAGATATAATTCACATCTTCAGGGGTGAGTACAGACTAGAGAGAGTAATACAAATCAAGGTGTATATATACAGAGGAGGGTGAGACCAGGTCCACAATGGTCAGGTATTAGGTAATGACCCTACTAATCTTTAAATAGCACACAACGGTTGGTGGTCAGGTCAGATGGTCAAGTGACCCGGCCTTCTCACCTGATCACAAATCTTCTTAATTACAAAATTGTCCAGCTTGTACATGCCGTTACTCAAATTCATGTTGAATGCTTCGGTATGTTTAATAAGACTAGATTCTATGATGTTCCTACTGTCAATTGAATTACATGGTAATATTGAGGAGGCATTATCCCAGTCAATGCAATGCTTGTTATCCCTCAAATGAACAAACAGAGCATTGGATTCCTGGCCTGTCCTAACACTGTATTTGTGTTGTTTAATTCTAGTTGCAAGATCTTTACCTGTCTGGCCTAAGTAAAACATATTACATTCCTTGCAAGGAACTTTATAAATGCAACCAATTGTGTTGTTGGGGGAGTTCTTGATTAACATTTGTTTAACAGTGCATGAGTTTTTAAATGCCACATTGGCGTTCCTGGTTTTTAGTTGTGCAGGAATGTGTGAGAAATTTTTGTGAAATGGTAATATTAAGATATTCTTATGGTCATGGGTGGGCTTGGGATCAGTTCTATAAAAAGTTTTCTTAGTAATGTTTAAGCATTTGTCTATGAAAGATCTAGGGTATTTAAGGTTTGAGCCAATATTATATATATATTTGTATTCCTCATCGATGAATTCCGGACTGCTAATTCTCAAGGCACGTAAAAACATTGTTGAAAATACTGACTGTTTGACTTTATTATGGTGGGCAGAATAATAATGAATGTATGAACACACATTAGTTGGTTTTCTATAAATACTGAACTTAAAAGTGTTACCTATTCTGTGTATCAGACAGTCTAGGAATGGCAATTTACAGTCATGCTCTAATTCCACAGTGAATTTGATCGAGGGGGCTAAGTTGTTAAGTTGTGGCAGGAAAGCTTTTAGGTCCTCATTACATGGCCAGAGACATAATACATCATCAACATATCTAAACCAGACTGCTGAGGGTGGTAAAATATTACTTAATAGTTTCTTTTCAAAGAATTCCATATATAG
The DNA here is from genome assembly GCF_018991925.1 of Homarus americanus. NCBI lineage: Eukaryota > Metazoa > Arthropoda > Malacostraca > Decapoda > Nephropidae > Homarus > Homarus americanus. The sequence continues at coordinate 1,957 of NW_024721379.1, read as the reverse complement.
GTTGCTTAATACAGGTGAGAGTGGATTACCCATTGCCATACCAAATTTTTGAGCATAATATTCCCCATTGAATTCGAATTTGCAATCCTTAATACATAGTTTGATGAGTTCGATGAAGTCGTCTTTCGAGACGGGCAGTGAAATGTTATCCAGGGAATCTATGAGGAACTCTAGTAAATCATCAACTGGGACCTTTGTAAAGAGTGACGTTACATCAAAGCTGACCAGTTTAAAATCATGATTAATGTGTAAGTTATTGAGTTTATCAACCAGATCCATATTATTCTTGATATTGGAGTTAGAAATGTTGCCAACTAGGGGATTTAGTAAAGAAACTAACCATTTAGATAGTTTATAAGAGATTGACCCAACTGAGCTAATGATGGGTCTTGCTGGGTTATTGGGCTTGTGGGTCTTGATTACACCGTACATGTATGGCAGTGGAGGGGACGTTGAAGTAAGATGTTTAATGAGAGTAGCTTTGCCTCTCAATAGGGACTTCAGTTTTTTGTTGAACTGGGTGTTGACAGTGTTGAGAGGATTATTTATGAGTTTAGAATATGTTGTAGTATCACATAAAAGGTCATTCATTTTAGAGATATAGTCATCTTTGTTTAAAATCAGAATCGGAGCAGCTGAGCCAATATTTGACCTCTGGTTTGCATAATTCGAAGCGCCAAATTTTTCACCAGCGTAGAGTTAAGGCAGCTCGGTGTAGGACGGGGAAATACCTCATACATTTTGACTTAGTGAGCCGCCGTCACCCACCTGGCCAGGTACGGTACACAGTCAGGTTAAATCATCAACTCATCTTTTTTTTTTCAATTGGGAGTATTTAATCATTATGAAAAAGATGAATAAAGCTCAAATTACACACACACACACACCGTAAATTGACTTATTCACGATATTCGGTCGCTTATGAGAGAGAGAGAGAGAGAGAGAGAGAGAGAGAGAGAGAGAGATTAATTCAGAGCGTGACGTGCATAAGTCAGTAGGATTGATAATAAACTTTTGTTGTCCGGAACTGAGAACTCTAACAAACTCTCTTTTTCTCCCTTTCCTATGACTTGAAATTACGATGGTGTCAGTGTGTGTGTGTGTGTGTGTGTGTGTGTGTGTGTGTTGAAGAGGAACATGAATGATAAAGTCTTCTGTACTAAATGTTATCTCCTGGAACCACCGCGTGATGCCTAGATAAGGAGTGTAAGGAGGAACTTATGTTTCTTTAGCTCTGGGTCTGGTGAAGTTATACAAACAACTGTTTATGGCAACTTGGGTCCTTTACAGACTCTCCCTGTATAATATAGTATATGTTTATGAAGGGGAAGATGCAGAGAGACATTTTTTTAGGCATGTTTGTCGGGAAGAGCCCAATGTCATGAATGGAATGCCTGTCGTCTGATATAGTGAAGAATAAATGTACAGTTTATCTGACTGCACGACGCTAGAGACGCTCTCTAATACAAGGAATACCAACAAGACCATTAATGACGACGCTACACTGAAACACAACTTTTAGGGTTAGTAGCAAAAATAATTCGAGGAAAGTAACATCTGGTGAACCGGAAAGTTTGATTAAAAATTTTTAAATATGACAGTTTTTCGCTCTAGTTTGTGTAACGTGGATTATAAAATACACAAACTTATTAAGCTGAGGAGCAACGAATATGAAACAAACACACACACACACACAGACTTAACATTTTCATGAACGTAGGCAAAAGTATTTACATTTCCAGACTTTTCTTACAAAACAATAATCTTAATCACAACATTTTAATCATTCGTCATTTTTTAAACTTAAGTTCCACCAAATGATAAGCAACACTTCCTAAAAAAAAATCGTTGCTACGTATTTTTACATTTTCCGCCATAGGAGTGAGCCGAGCCAAACTAAAACACGATAATCATTACACGATACACCAGTAATCATCACAGTTCAGTAAAAGAGACA
>NW_024721378.1:0-1511 GCF_018991925.1 Homarus americanus | reverse complement strand
GTGTTGGTGCTCTAGTGTGTGTTGTAGGACTCTGGTGAGGGGTGTTGGTGCTCTAGTGTGTGTTGTAGGACTCTGGTGGGGTGTTGGTGCTCTAGTGTGTGTAGGACTCTGGTGAGGTGTTGGTGCTCTGGTGTGTGTTGTAGGACTCTGGTGAGGGTGTTGGGCTCTAGTGTGTTGTAGGACTCTGGTGAGGGTGTTGGTACTCTAGTGTGTGTTGTAGGACTCTGGTGAGGGTGTTGGTACTCTAGTGTGTGTTGTAGGACTCTGGTGAGGTGTTGGTACTCTGGTGTGTTGTAGGACTCTGGTGAGGGTGTTGGGCACTCTAGTGTGTGTTGTGGGACTCTGGTGAGGGGTGTTGGTACTCTGGTGTGTGTTGTGGGACTCTGGTGGGGTGTTGGTACTCTAGTGTGTGTTGTAGGACTCTGGTGAGGGTGTTGGCACTCTAGTGTGTGTAGGACTCTGGTGAGGGTGTTGGTACTCTGTGTGTGTTGTAGGACTCTGGTGAGGTGTTGGTACTCTAGTGTGTGTTGTAGGACTCTGGTGAGGGTGTTGGTACTCTAGTGTGTGTTGTGGACTCTGGTGAGGTGTTGGTGCTCTAGTGTGTGTTGTAGGACTCTGGTGAGGGTGTTGGTACTCTAGTGTGTGTTGTAGGACTCTGGTGAGGGGTGTTGGTGCTTAGTGTGTGTTGTAGGACTCTGGTGAGGGTGTTGGTACTCTAGTGTGTGTTGTAGGACTCTGGTGAGGTGTTGGTACTCTAGTGTGTGTTGTAGGACTCTGGTGAGGGTGTTGGTACTCTAGTGTGTGTTGTAGGACTCTGGTGGGGTGTTGGTACTCTAGTGTGTGTTGTAGGACTCTGGTGAGGGTGTTGGTGCTCTGGTGTGTGTTGTAGGACTCTGGTGAGGTGTTGTTGGTACCTAGTGTGTGTTGTAGGACTCTGGTGAGGTGTTGGTACTCTGGTGTGTGTTGTAGGACTCTGGTGGGGTGTTGGTACTCTAGTGTGTGTTGTAGGACTCTGGGTGTTGGTACTCATGTGTGTGGGACCTGGGGGTGTTGACCAGTGTGTGTAGGACTCTGGTGAGGGTGTTGGTACTCTAGTGTGTGTTGTAGGACTCTGGGTGAGGTGTTGGTACCTCTAGTGTGTGTTGTAGGACTCTGGTGAGGGTGTTGGTACTCTAGTGTGTGTTGTAGGACTCTGGTGAGGGTGTTGGTACTCTAGTGTGTGTTGGGACTCTGGTGAGGGTGTTGGTACTCTAGTGTGTGTTGTAGGACTCTGGTGAGGGTGTTGGTACTCTAGTGTGTGTTGTAGGACTCTGGTGGGGTGTTGGTACTCTAGTGTGTGTTGTAGGACTCTGGTGAGGTGTTGGTACTCTAGTGTGTGTTGTAGGACTCTGGTGAGGTGGTACTCTAGTGTGTGTTGTAGGACTCTGGTGGGGTGTTGGTACTCTAGTGTGTGTTGTAGGACTCTGGTGAGGTGTTGGTACTCTAGTGTGTGTTGTAGGACTCTGGTGAGG
>NW_024721377.1:0-27877 GCF_018991925.1 Homarus americanus | reverse complement strand
AAGGAATTGATGGCATTCCTTGTAAACTGTGTGGCTATTTTAAGTCTCATACATTATATCATTACATTATGGAGGGTAACTGTTTATCAGAACTTAGGGGTGATGGTAATATTACATAGATGGTTTGTTATTGAATAAAAAAAATATGGTTAAGAATATTATGACAAAATTCTGTAAGTTTAACATAAGATTGTAGATTTTATGCATACCAATTTGTTGTTTACATATCTCATTTATGATTAGTAGAAGAGCTCTTGTAAAGACTAGTATTGGGCGGGCTAGTTAGCATGCTAACCAGCTCCTTTTGGTGTAATTTTCAATAAATGTTTTGAATTTGAATTTGACTAATGTAGTGAAGATGTACTAGTGTAGTGAAGATGTACTAGTGTAGTGAAGATGTACTAGTGTAGTGAAGATGTACTAGTGTAGTGAGGATGTACTAGTGTAGTGAAGATGTACTAGTGTAGTGAGGATGTACTAGTGTAGTGAAGATGTACTAATGTAGTGAACATGTACTAGTGTCATAGTGAACATGAACTAGTGTTGTAGTGAACACGTTGTACTAGTGTTATAGTGAACATGTTGTACTAGTGCTGTAGTTCTCTTCTCATAATAAGTACTTTAATGCTCATGGGACATCCTAGGATAATTCTGATAATTCTGAGGGCTTCATTTTGCCTTTTCTCGAGCTTGTCAATGCCTTTCCCGTCACGAAGGACCAGGCTGATGCGTGGTAATCTATCAGAGATCTTATATAGCCTAGGTACAGTGTTTTAACAATTCTAATATTAGCACCATAGTGCGGGCTGTACCCCGCTACACTTGTAAGAGGTCTCAGTCTGTCAGTACATTGGTGGGTTAGTTGTTGTATGGCAGGTAGGGTACAAGGGACGGAAACACCAAGATATTTAAAAGAAGAAACATAGTCAATAATGTTGTTACCTATCTTGAACTTGGCGGGGGAATGTTTGTGGTTACCAGCTTGTTTATTGAACACCTTAGTTTTGTCAGTGGAGATAATGGAACTACTGCTGGTGGTGTTGTGATGGTAGTGGTGGTAATCCCTGGTTCTCTGTGGTTGGTCTACCTAGACATTGCTACTTCAGTTGCCATTTCTATGTATTTAATATATAAAGTAAGAATAATTGTGTAATAGTCTGGTGTTTTTACAAATACAGCTACTCCTCGACATACGACCACCCGGACATACGATCGCCGCAGTCGCACAAATTTGTCAAATTACGTCTTTTCTAGTACTGAAACGATTTGGTCCCGTACGACAGTGTGGGCTGGGCTACCTCGTGGTGTACAGCATCCACGCCGTAGTGCCTCAGTTGGTGTTTGGCCGTCGTTGGTAGTGATCGCGCTGTGTACTGACAATATTTTTGTTTATACAGTGAACCCTCGCTTTACGCGGGTTCACTTTACGCATTTCTAGATTTACGCGGTACCCTGCCAGAACCAGAATTCCCACTTTACGCGGTGCATCTACTCATATACGCGGGTGAAGTATAATTTTTTTATTTAGCTCATAAAATTCATACAAATTATCAGGCCAGAATATAATTTACATTGCTGGAATTCTTACAATTTGATGATCATTTTGAATATACAGTAAGCATCATAGATTTTGCATTAGACATACAAATTTTAGATCTAATGCAAGTATTCTGTTTACTCAGAGCAAATATGTTATCTTTTGTGCAAAATATATGAAGTGTATATTCAAAATATTCCTGGTCTTGCAAGGAATCCAGCAATGTCAATTATATTATCCTAACTTTAGTCTGAGGTATTATTTATTACTAAAAATGTAAATATACTCTTATAACCCAATCATTTCTCTGGTAGAGAGGGAAGGTGGGGGTGAGGGGTAGGGAGGGACCCAGGGAGCAGGTGGGAAGAGGGGGGGAGGTGGGGTATTTTGATTGACAGATAGTATTTCGGTAAGTATATTTCGTTTATTTATTGCAGATATTTGTTTTAGTTCATAAAATTCATACAAATTACCCGGCCAGAATATAATTTACATTGCTGGAATTCTTACAATTTGATGATCATTTTGAATATAAACATCATAGTTTTTGCATTAGACATGCAAATTTTAGATCTACTTTAAGTAATTTGTTTACTCTGAGTAAATATGTTATCTTTTGTGCAAAATATATGACATTTATATTCAAAATATTCCTGGTCTTACAAGGAATCCAGCAATGTCAATTATATTATCCTAACTTTAGTCTGAGGCATTATTTATTACTAAAAAGGTAAATATTCTGGTTTCTCCCATACATTTCTCTGGTAGGGAGGGTTGGTGGGGGTGGGAGGGACCGACCGACCATCTGGCGAGGTTGGAAGAGGGAGGGAGGCAAGGTGGGGTACTTTGATTGACAGATAGTGTCGTGAAGCTTATTTTTTTTTTATTAACTGAAGATATTTGTTTTTGCTCATAAAATTCATACAAATTACCCAGCCAGAATATAATTTACATTGCTGGAATTCTTACAATTTGATGATCATTTTGAATATAAACATCATAGATTTTGCATTAGACATGTAAATTTTAGATCTACTTTAAGTATTTTGTTTACTCTGAGTAAATATGTTATCTTTTGTGCAAAATATATGACATTTATATTCAAAATATTCCTGGTCTTACAAGGAATCCAGGGGGAGGGAGTTGAGTCCATTATTTGAATGGACATTAACTTGGCAACTGTATTTCTCTATTTCTCTTAAGTATTAATTGTGTGCATGTACCATCATAAAATTAAGATGTTATTTTTACTAGAACATAGGTATTGTGTCGGAAAAAGTGGGGGTCAGCCGGTCTCTATTTCATTTAATCCCATATGTTATGTTGTTCACTTAACGCGTTTCTCCTCGCTTTACACGGGCCTCTGTGGGTTCAATTGACTGTGTAAAGTGAGGGTTCACTGTAATTCCCTTTAAAATGACTGGCAAGTGTAAAGTGAGAGTTCTGGTGGTGCTAAGAAGAAGAGGAAACTGTCAATTACTTTTGAGATGAAAATGAAAATAATAATACAATATGAAAATGGAAAAACGGTGTCAACCATTTCACACGACCTTGGCTTCTCTCACTCAACCATATCAACATTTTGAAGGACAAAGAACGAATTTGTGAAGTAGTGAAAGCATCAGCACCTATAAAGGGAACTTTAATAACTAATAAAAGACAAGGTCGTCTTGGAGAGGCAGCAAGTGCAGATGTGGGTGCTGCCGAAGCTGTTAAGGAGGAGCTAGATCGTGTCATCGTGGAGGGAAATTATTTGCCTGAGCAAATATTTAATGTGGATGAAACTGGATTATTCTGGAAGCGCATGCCAGAACGGACATACATCCACAAAGAGGCGAAATCCATGCCAGGATTCAAGGCATTCAAGGACCGAATTACACTTCTGTTGGGGGGGAATGTAGCTGGTTTCAAGGTAAAACCCTTCATGATCTATCATTCAGATAACCCCAGGGCTTTTAAACATGTCAGCAAGCACACACTGCCAGTGTTTTATCGCAGGAATAAGAAAACCTGGATGACCCTAGTACTGTTTGAGGATTGGTTCCTGAGTTGTTTCATTCCACAAGCCAAGGAGTATTGTCTGCAACAACGGGTTGCGTTCAAGATTTTATAAATTTTAGATAATGCTCCGGGACACCCACCACACCTGGACGACCTGCACCCTGATGTTAAGGTAGTCTACCATCCACCTAACACTTCTGTCAACCAACCCATGGATCAAAGTGCTATTGCTGCTTTTAAAGAGTATTATTTACGTACGACCTTCCCTCAGGCTGTTGCTGCTACTGAAGGTGAGAAACCGCTCAGAGAGTTTTGGAAGGACTACAACATTTTGAAATGTATAAAGAACAGCATGGGATGAGGTTACAGGTCAGTGCATGAATGGAATATGGAAGAAGTCCTGAAAAGATATGTGAACAGTTTCAAAGGATTTAATGAAGATGAAGTAATTTCTGATAATAGTAACAAGATGGTGGAGTTGGGTAAACAGCTTAAGTTAGAAATTGATAATTTTTTTTTTTATTATTATTTATTGGGCACTCCCCTACAGCCTTGTGCAAGGTGAAGCGCAGAAGCGTTTACAGTGCCCAACAGGGCAGCATGCTAAGTTCATGCTTGCCTTTATGTCTCATGAGTTAAGGGCGTAGAAGCCTGAAGAGTCAAGGGCATAGACGCCTGGAAAGTCAATGATTTTATGTCATCAAGTTATTGGAAGCTCCAACAACTTGTCCCTGAATACGAATTCGCAACTTTCGATTTACAGCAGGTACCTACTGTGCTGCTAGGTGAACAGGGACTAATGGGGGCTAGGAAGTATGTCCAAACAACTTTCACCGGCCCGGGAATTGAACCCGTGACATCTCGCTTGCGAAGGCAAGAGCGGTACCACTCTACCACCAGCTCCCCCGAAATTGATAATGAAGATGTTGAGCAGTTGGTTGAAAGTGTAGCAGAAGAGCTAAGTAACGAGGATCTTATTGAACTGGAGGCACAGAAAATTGCAGAGGAAGAAGAGAGTCAAATGTAGAAGAAGAATCTGCACTCCCAAAAAAGGTTTCAGTGAAACAAATGACAGAGGCATTTGTTACTATTAATAAGGGGATGAAAATTTTTGAAGAAATGGATCAAAATGTTTAGCGTTTTGCCAAAGTTGACAGATTGACCCAAGATGCACTTGCTTGCTACAGGGAGATTTACAATGAAAAGAAAAGGCAAACTGTGCAGTCTAAATTGGACAAATATTTTAAGAAGTTCCCCACTGCTGCCTCTTCACTCCCTCAAGATGACCCAATACCTTCAACCAACAAGTACATTAACCTATCTGAAGAAAGCAGCATTGATGACCCACCCAGCCCTGTCTCCTGCTCTGCTTCAGCCAATTAATGTAGTCTCCATGTTTAATTAACAAATTATTGAGGCCCCGTGTGCATTCAGCTGACTACATTAAAGGTGAGTGCACAGTAACACTTTATTCATTATTGATTACTTTTACTGAACTGTATTTCATTTTAGATTTTCTATGTATGATAATTATTTAATGTCTTTGCCTCCAGGTGTAGTGTTACTCCCTACCAAACGTTCCTAACTCATGTGGCACCTTAGCACTCTCACGTGGCACTGTGGCACTCTCGGGAACTGAGTGATAAGGTTGTTTCCTATTGGTTGTTTTAGTCAATATTTGTTTATTAATGATAACAAGAGCTGTCATCAAGGTTTATACTGAGGTGGTGGGGAGGGAGAAGGAGGAGGAGGAGGAGGTGGTGGAGGAGAGAGAGGAGGTGGTGGGGAGGGAGAAGGAGGGGGAGGTAGAGGAGGGGGAGAAGGAAGGAGAGGGAGAGAAGGTGGCAGGGAGGGAGGGAAGTGTAATCCTCCTAACCCAACCTAAGTCTGGTGGACCGAGAAAGACTACCCCAGCGGACGATGAAAGACTCATGGTGACACAGCCTCCCATGACAGTCACCATTAACAACAGCTTCAAGTTGACGTTTCTGCAGGAACTGTGAGAAGGAGGTTACATGAGGCCGGGATACACCACAGGACTCAGGCAATTAAGGAAAGGTTAGATCGCCATCGTACTACTAGCCTCCAGTTTACCGGCAATACGAGGGTGAAGACAGACTTTTGGGGTCAGGTGATCTTAGATGAGATGACCTGCATCCACCACCCAGGGTCCTCTCCACTGTGGCGGCCAAACACCAGGTTATCAACGTCACAACATCAACAAGGTGGCAAGAAACGAATCATGTGACAGTCAATGTTTGGGGCTTGTTAAACACAGACAGCATCATGGGTGAACTAACTCAGATTAAAGGAAGATTTAGCTCTGAAAAGTAATTGGATATTTTGGAATGTGGTGATCTCAGTCACTGTCTACGCTTTACTATATCCAGAGCTCATAATATTCAAGGAGGTGTGAATAATGATATCCTATTCCTCTTAATTATGGTCTATAAGGATATAATATGTATTTGTATTTATAAATTCCTGATTATAACTACAGTATTACCCCGCTTTACACGGTTTCACTTTCCTCGATTTCTCATTTACGCGGTACCTCGCCAGAACCGGACTTTCACTTTCCGCAGTGCATCTATTCGTATACGCGGTGAAGTATATTTTTTTTTTATTTAGCTCATAAAATTCATACAAATTACCCGGCCAGAATATAATTTACATTGTTGGAATTCTTACAATATGATGATCATTTTGAATATAAACATCATGGATTTTGCATGAGACATACAAATTTTAGATCTAATGTAATAATTTGGTTTACACAAAGCAAATATTTTATCTTTTGTGCAAAATATATGAAGTTTACATTCAAAATATTCCCTGGCCTGCAAGGAATCCAGAAATGTCAATTATATTATCCTAACTTTAGTCTGAGGTATTATTTATTACCAAACGTTAAAATCTAATGTTTTCACCCAAACATTTCTCAGAGAGGTAGGAGCTAGTGAGCTGGGAAGAGGGGGGGAGGGGAGATTTGAGTCCATTATTTGAGTGGACATTAACCTGGCGACTGTATTTCTCTTAAATATTAATTGTGTTTGCATACCATCATAAAATTAAGATGTTAATTTTAATACAACATAATTTTCTCCATTTAGTGCAAAAAAATAGTTAACAGAGAGAGAAGGTGAGAGAGAAGGTGAGAGAGAGAGAGAGGTGAGAGAGAAGGTGAGAGAGAGAGAGAAGGTTAGAGAGGTGAGAGAGAGAGAGAAGGTTAGAGAGAAGGTGAGAGACAAGGTGAGAGAGAGAGAGAAGGTTAGAGAGGTGAGAGAGAGAGAGAGAGAGAGAAGGTTAGAGAGAAGGTGAGAGAGAAGCGTTCTCTAAGTTACATAAATTGGCTTTTAAATTCCTTTTTTATTGTATAATTTTATCTTTTATTTAGATTTTATTTGCATTAAGAAATTAAAAATACTATATTTTATGATATTTTAAACCTTTTATATTTTTGGATCACCTAAAGAGTTTCCACCAAGACGTGTGGAATGCTATCATTCTTCTTCACTACACCACAGTCATCATTGTACTCTAATTGGAATTTGTTTTTTTCAAGTAAAACAATTTAAAAAATAATATTCGTGTGAATATAATCAAATAAATCAGTACTTGTTCCATAAAATGTAATAAAGAACAAAGAAAACAATTAAACAACCAAAAAAATTTTTATTAATGTTTTACAATTTATTATATTTGGGTTGACGCGACTGATCAGCAATTGTATCAGTAATGGTCGTGGAACCGCGGTGCCTGACGACTGCGGCATCGTAGCTCTGAGCAGTTGTGACAGAGGCCTTGGAATCGCGGCTCTTCGCGGAACCGCCGCTCTTCATAGAACCGCTCGTCACGGCGCTTGTGGAACCGTTGCTCCTCGTGGCGCCTGTGGAACTGTTGCTCCTCGTGGCGCCTGTGGAACTGTTGCTCCTCGTGGCGCCTGTGGAACTGTTGCTCCTCGTGGCGCCTGTGGTCCTCGTGCCTGTGGTCCTCGTGGCGCCTGTGAGGTTCCCGGCAGGGTGCAGCTGGTGGTAGCATGTGGGTTATGGTCTGTGGTCTGGAGGACACCATCTCCAAATTAACAGAGGTGATGAACTGATCAGGGACCCAAATCACAGCCTTAGGTGGGTACTCCTCAGCGTCCATGGTGGGGTCGTATTCAAGGATCACCCTGGGGTTAAGCCACTCCAGGTGATTATTGGGTATGAACACCAATAAGGCATCTTGACCCTTACCTTCAACAATTGCAAAGCGCATGATGGTGATGGTTGGTTTCTTTGTAATGTCTGGTGAGGTCAATTTCAAAATTCCGGACTTGGTTCAGTTTTAAACTAATATGGTTGGAATTTTACAATATTTGAATTAATATTGAGGACATGAAGTACTAGTGTAGTGAAGATGTACTAGTGTAGTGAAGATGTACTATTGTTGTAGTGAAGATGTACGAGTGTAGTGAAGATGTACTAGTGTTGTAGTGATGTACTAGTGTAGTGAAGATGTACTAGTGTAGTGAAGATGTACTAGTGTTGTAGTGAAGATGTACTAGTGTCGTGAAGATGTACTATGTTGTAGTGAACATGAAATAGTGTAGTGAAGATGTACTAGTTGTAGTGAAGATGTACTAGTGTAGTGAAGATGTACTAATGTTGTAGTGAACATGAAATAGTGTAGTGAAGATGTACTATTGTTGTAGTGAAGATGTACTAGTGTAGTGAAGATGTACTAGTGTAGTGAAGATGTACTAGTGTAGTGAAGATGTACTAGTGTAGTGAAGATGTACTAGTGTAGTGAAGCTTTACTAGTGTAGTGAGGTCGCTCTCCTACACCTCCCTGGTTGGACACGAACTGTTATGGCTGACGGAAGAGCTTCAGCGAGCAGGTCGCTTATTAAATGACTGAATTGGGTGGTGGATACAGAAGACACAGCAATGTAGCCGAGGGTACTGCAGGAGAACTGTTGTCGGATTTGGAGCTGTCCAGCAGCAGTGAATGTGAAGAACAAGAGCCGTTTAAAGTTGTTAATACGAAAAGAAGAATAAAAGGAGGAATAGAGAAGGTACAAGTAGTGAAGATAATATTTCCCTCTTGGTGGATAAGAGAAAGAAAATTGATGGTGTGAGTCATTCTTCAACCATGATCAGTACAACGAGTTTAAACCCCATTGATGGTGTAGACGGCAGCAACTCATCAAGGAGGCCAAGCCTTTACTTCCCCAAGAATAATGGCCTGGATTTTCATGATGAGGTAAAGTGCTCAGTTAGACTCGCTAAGTGCCATCAAGTGCTCTTTAAAGAAGGTAAACATATTCCTTATATTACTATGAAAGATGAGGCAGCAGTTAGATATTTAACTACAGAAGGATTTGAGAATGTAGTGATGAAAAAGCCTGTGGAGTCCATTAGGAAATGTATGAAGATCATTCTTTTTGATTATCCTGTTTACCTCAACCCCGTGGATGTGTTGGCTGACGATAGATTTTTTGGGGCCAAGAGACGTGTAATTAAAATTGATGGAGAACTAGTACCTATGCCACAGCTAATTGCGCTAATCAAAGGTCCAGCGCCAGAGAAGGTCTTTGTGAGATGTGTGGGATATAAACGGGTTGCTGTCTACAACGAATCTCCAGTAATATGTTATAAGTGTTACAAGTGGGGGTACATGGCGTGGAAATGCCATAATGATTTTCGGTGTAGATTCTGTGGAAAAATGCATGAATCTAAGGTGTGTGGAGATAAAATTAAGGCAAAGGAGAAAATTACACCAAAATGCTGTAATTGCGGGGGGGGTTCACAATGCCAGCTCGTGGGTGTGTCCTAAAAAACCGAAAGTTCAGCAATTGCAATCACGAGCTCAGTCCACTAATGAAGAGGATAAAGGTGATGCTGTAAGGAGCGATGTTGCAGGGACACCAAGTGCTGTAAATGTGTGGGAAAAGCGTATGGAAACACGAAATGCAGCAGCACAGAAGGACATAGGTAACGGGGACAATAACCTTACAGCCCCTAACATTCTAGTAGAACTCTGTAAGGAGATTGGTGAGCTCAAACAAGCAGTATTGGATATCAAGAAATGCTTGGTGAATCTTGTGCCATATAGTGATGTTGCTCTTGTTAATAAAGATAGTTCAAAAGAAAATGAAACATTAGTAGAGATGGAATCAAATATTGTGGATAGCAATCTAGAGCAAAATAGTAATCATAGTGAGTTAGGAAATAGAGTTGGTTCGGTTTCTAAAGAGAATGTTGTAAACAAGGAAATGCTTGGTGACCTGACGAACATTCTTGACTCTGTTTTGGAATAAATGGAAAATACAAGGAACGACGTCAAAAAGAATGTTCTTATTTCGGTGAAAAATATGAGGGGGGAAATTTATTCTAATGTATCATAATGTCAGCTTAATTTCCTGGAATGTTAATAGTTTGAAAAAAAGGCTAACGGATCTTCATACATATGCTCATTCTAGTAGTATTGATGTCATAGCTTTGCAAGAGGTTGAGACAAATGGAATATCATTGCAACTAAGAGGTTATCAAAGTTTTGAATTACCAGCTGATCTGACTAAATTGTAGAGGTTTGACGACTTATATCAAAGATGACATTCCAGCATCACTTCATTCCGCTCAAAAAATAAACGGTACCGAGTATTTGTGTGTTAGTATTACGCTTCAAGATGCTACACTGTTCACTATTAATGCTTATGTGCATGCGGATTCATTGATGATCTGCCGGACATTATTTTTGCTGATGATTGTTTACTAATTGGTGATTTGAACGCTAGGCACAACAATCTTGGCAGTAGAGGTTCTCAAAATCACAATGGAATGGTTCTGAATAATATCTTAGATTCTATAGAAGATGCTAGGGTCCTTGGAGCTGGTGAGCCGACACATGTTAAAGGGGGTAGACTTGATTATGCAATACTTTTTAATATGTTAGATGTTCATGCAAATTTGGATATTGTGGATACGCTTTTGAGTGATCACTTTGCAATTAAAGTGAAGCTTTATTTGAACACAAATTTTTATGTTAACAATAGGAAAAGGTATACAATAACAGTAGGCCAACATAGTGAATTTGTAGCAAAAGTCGGCGAGTGGTATAAAGAGTACAAAAAGTTTGGAATTAAAGATGAAAACATATTTTATAATGATTTGTTAGGAGTGTTTGATTCCATTTTGAATAAGCCAAGGAAACAGTATGGAAATACCACAAACTCTAAACCTAGGTATTATAATGATAAGATTGTAAAGGGGTGGAATAAGTTACTGAGGAAATGTCATAGTAAGTAGAGTAAAGATCCCAGCAATGAGAAAAAACCGGGAAACTCTGATTGAAGTGGCAGAGTGTACAACAGAGTTAAACCAGAAAGCCAGAAGTATGTATTGGAGTGGTTTTTGGAGAGAGATCGCTCAATCAAAATCTTTGAATCAGGTTTGGGATGGTGTGAATAGGGTAAGAGGAGTCAAGAAGAAATTTAATGTTCATCCCAATCCAAACGCCAAAGATAATGAACTAATGAATAAGTGGGAGTATGCATCTAATTATGAGTGTCTCCCAAGTAATGTCCAGATTTGCTTGAGGAATTCAAGATCTTTGAGGCAAAGGTTGGTGAATATCCAAAGTTCTGTAAGTGAGGAAACCTCTGTTCCTTTTATTAAGGAGGAAATTCTGAATGCTGCAAAGAAAGGGAAGTCTAGTGCTCCTGGCAGGGATGGTCTAACTTATGATGCTATCAATTATCTTATAAGTATGGAGGACAACCCAATTCTAGATCTCTTTAATTTGTCATGTGAAAATGGAAGACTGTCAGTGAAATGGAAAATGGCACTCATTGTTCCTGTGCCTAAGGGTGATAGTGATCAAAGACCCATATCCTTTACATCTTGTCTATCTACAATGATGGAGCGAATGGTATTAAACATATTGTATACAATTGATGGTCTCTTGTCTAGTAATGTGTTTGGATTTTTAAAGGGTAAAAGCACTACAGGTTGTGTGATTAAATGTCTTAGTAATGCTAATGTCAACTGTAGACTGTTTGCAGACCTTAAAAGTGCCTTTGATACGGCAAATAAGGAAGTGATCTTAGAAAGTCTTGTATAAAAGGGAAATTATTGATGTGGATTACAGATTACTTAACTAACAGAAAAGTGAGTGTCTGGTTTCAAGGTCATGAATCGGAAGAAAAAAGTCTAGGTTTGGGTACCCCACAAGGTGGCGTTCTTAGCCCTATGCTTTTTATATTCTTATGAACAGAATAGCTAGTTACAAATTTCAGGGCGAGTCCCAAGTAATCATTTATGCTGATGACCAGGGCCCGGATAGTTATGCACTAAAAAACCATGAAATATGCACGCAAATATGCACTAAAAACAGGGGAAATATGCATTTATATGCACTACAGATGCCACTTATAAAGCCAAGAATGCAGGTTATACGGAAACAAAATAGTTAATATAAACTAATGTTAATGTTTATTAAGCAATATACGTGTTAGATGTTCTGGGTAATAAGTTCTATATACAGGAGAGAACACAAACACCTGTATAGTTTTGTAGGTTCGGTTTACTGGATAAGAGTATGTACACAGAGGTGGATAGCACTGCCCTGGGGCCAAGGTCCTAATAATCACTACGACGACGCATGGCAAGGATACATTAGCAGCTTCCATACGTCGCCAGGCACATTAATTGCCGTGATATATCACACTACACACGCCATAGCTAGGCTGAATAAATATAAATGGAGCACATACATAACATAATATAACATATAATCCAGCATGGCATAATATACACACTTCTCTACACGCCATAAAGTCTTGAGCGACCTTTTTTCTGGATCCGTTTGAGCGCCGAGACGGCATCACTGGGAAGCGGTATGACTCAACACCTGGTGGCGTCAGCAGAAGGCAGTTACGGGCGGGAGAAACGGCGGTTCTCCACCACACACGACCACTGGGTAACCGCACCTGTAGTCCCGTGACCTGCCGAGACCTATGCGACTACGCTTACTTTGTCCCAACGTAGGAGGCTGGCCCCGAACACGACTTGGTGCCGAGCACTCAACCTGGGGAGAGAACGGGCGTGGTCGTTGTAGCGGGCGACGACGTCCTGAACACGTTCGGCGGCTCGGCGATCACAATCCTCTGTCTTAGCCTGCCACTCCTTGGAGAAGGATTGAGGGTGAGCTGGGCAGGTGAGCGTCCGGTGTAGTTAGGTGTGTTGCGGAGTTCAAGAAGACCGGTCGAAGGCCTCGCAGTCAATATTCCCAAAAGGGGCCACCTTAAGGATGAGGTGCTTCAAAGATTTGACAGCAGCCTCAGCGTGGCCGTTGGACTGCGGGTAATGGGGCGATGACAACACATGCCGGACTCCCCATCGGTCAAGGAACGCAGCAAAGTCCCGGCTTGTGAACTGAGGCCCTCCGTCGGTTCGCAGGCGTACAGGAACGCCCACGTCACGGAAGTAGTGGCGGAACTTGCTGATGGTGGCGGCAGACGTCGTGTCATTACCGCACTTGATGACAACCGGCCAACCAGAGAGACGGTCGACGATAACGAGGAAGGACTGTCCTGACACACAGAAAAAGTCGGCCGACACAGACTCAAAGAGGCGGGTGGGGTTGTCGTCACTCATGAAGGGTACCTGCTGCTGGCTGGGTTGTAATACGTGGCGGGGCTTACACACCTGGACAGCATTGGAGATGTCGGGGTCGATGCCAGGCCGGAACACAGTCTGTCGTGCACGTCGTTTGGTGGCCGCAGCTCCACGGTGACTGTCGTGAAGGCGAGCCAAGGCGTGGGGACGTGATGCAGCAGGGACAGCTACCGAAGGAGAGGTGTCACTGGCCAGAGGTAGGGGTAGGGCGGCAGCAGGGTAGTTGCTGCTCCCTTCGTGCACCCTGTTGGCGTAATTTACCTCGAGAATCGGTGTTGGGAAGTCCTGGGAGATGATGGCCAACTCTTGACAATGTCTGTAGGACAGCAGGGGAGTCGGGACACCATTATGCACGTCAATCCAGGCCTGACACGACCTGTTGCCAAAGGTGACATGTGCATAGAGTGAACCCAGGGCTGGGGCCATCTGTGAACCATCTGCCATAAAGCGGAGGTCCGCGGGAGGCGGTCCTAGATCGCTTGGAGAGAGCCCCAAGCATCGCAAATGCTGGGGACCGATGACTGTAGCATCAGCGCCGGTGTCGGGCAACATCTGAAGACGGGATGACACACCGCCGTAGGTCACGATGACGCTGATGTACTGGGGGGCTTTGGTCCTGGGATGCGAGGAGTACACCCTCCTAAAATGGGTCGGGCTTTGTCCCGGGTCGTCGTGCCTCTGATTTGGCGACTGTGGGCGGCCCTCACTGGTAGAAGGGCGCCGAAGCTTCCGCCGACGCTGTCCCTTGGGTTCGTGGGTAGGGCAACACTTGTCATAGTGGCCCAGACGACCGCACACATTGCACTGTACGTACTTAGCTGGGCACCGCACTGTGAGCGACCAGTGGCCCATACGGTCACAACTGTTGCAGGTAGACTGAGCAGCTGGACACACCTGTGTTCCGTGCTGCTTACCACAGTTGTTGCAAAATGAACCGGGCGTGGACGTGGTGGGCGAAGGCGTAGGAGCAGACTTCTTGTCCTTCTTGTACCGGGAAACAGCGCGTACAGCTGTAGGGGGAGCTCGGATGGCAGAGGTGGCACACCTGGCAGCCTCATAGGAGCGACATATCGTCAACACATCCTGAAGAGAAGAGGAAGAGTCGAGGGAGGTGAGGCGTCGGACAAGTTCCTCGTCCTTAACACCCATCAGGATCACCTGCTTCAACTGGGTCTCCTTGCACTGCTGGTGGTGGCCTAAACATATATCTACCTCTTCCGAGGCTCTCTTAAGACGTACATAAAAAGCGTCAAAAGACTCACCCTCCATCTGTCTGCAGCTAAACAATTCCCTCCTGCGCAGAGCTTCATTCTGCTGTCCTTTGATGTGCCGTTGTAGAACGTCCAGTACCTCCTCTACAGACAGCGAAGAGGTTGGGGGTACCTGCAACGTATGTTCTAAGACACGCTGAACTTCCAAGGACAGGCACATACGCAGCTGGATGAGTTGTTTAGGCTGTGACAAACTCTGGAGATCCACCATTGTAGCATAATCAGCCCACCGCCGCCGCCATTCGCGAAAAGTCTGGAAATTTACATCAGGCTCCAAGATGGGCGGTGTTTGAGCTGCTGCTTTAGGTGGGGCTGGGGGGCGTGAAGGAAGCATGGATGAGGTATCTGAACCATTCAGTACCGAGGCAGTGTTAGAGCCAGGGGCTTGGTTAACAGTGAGGCGAGATATCAAGGCTTC
Organism: Homarus americanus; assembly: GCF_018991925.1. Taxonomy (NCBI): domain Eukaryota; kingdom Metazoa; phylum Arthropoda; class Malacostraca; order Decapoda; family Nephropidae; genus Homarus; species Homarus americanus. The sequence goes on along the minus strand of NW_024721377.1, from coordinate 12,988 downwards.
AAACCGTGCACTGTCTTCCATTCTCCGTTGGTGGTCTCGTTCTGCCTCTGCTTGCCTTCTGTGCTCATCCGCCAAACGTCTGTGAGCTTCATCCTCGCGTCTCTCATCTCTCATAAACTTCATTAAGGCAATTATCTCTGGAGATAACGCTGAATGTTGAGGTGAAGGGCTGCGCGATGTTGTGGGAGCTGGGCCGGCCTGGTCATCCATCTCTGGGGGACTATCATCCGCTTGACTCATCCAGGCGCTGGGTCCACGGCTACGTAAGGCATGAGACATAACTACTTTATCTGTGTACTGTGTCTTAAATCAGTGTTGACCGGTCAGCCCGTCGTATCAAAAAGATTTCAGACAAAAAAATTTAATTCAATACACAGATAAGTAGGTTATATATATAAAATATATATAATGAAGCCGCGCGGTCAGCAAGTGTTAGTACATGTATGTGTGTGTGTGTGTGTGTCCCAGGCAGGCAGAGCGTCTCGCCCCAGCTGTGAGGGGGGGTGGAGGCGGCGCTGTGAGGGAGGGGGGTGGAGATAGGAGTAGCTCAGTCGCTCTCTGTAAACGGTCAGAGGAGGGTGCGCTGAGCTCTACACCCCACAAATGCCCAGAACATGCCGTATACCTTGGAAATCCGTTCGAACAAGGTCACACATGAATGGCACGAAACACACAATGCACTAAACACTTCACAGAAAATCACTGTCACTGACACTGCTCAAAGTTGCGAAATTCTTCGAGGGATGACGCGGGGTTGACCCAAGGCGGGGATCCATCAGCCGGCTTTCCACAAACTTGCACTAATCACTCGTAATAATCCAGTAAAACTACGCACTGCGCCATGTTAGATGTTCTGGGTAATAAGTTCTATATACAGGAGAGAACACAAACACCTGTATAGTTTTGTAGGTTCGGTTTACTGGATAAGAGTATGTACACAGAGGTGGATAGCACTGCTCCCTAGCTAAGGTCCTGGTCAACTACTATAGACGACGTATGGCAAGTGATACATTAGCAGCTTCCATACGTCGCCAGGCACATTAATTAAGCGTGTGGGATATGGTAATAACATTGCCACACGCTGCTAGCTAGGCTGAATAAATATAAATGGAGCACATACATAATATACATACATAATACATAATCCAGCATACATAATATACATACAATTTCCATCGTGTCCTTGAACAATTGTGAAACATAGTTCTTACGTAATGTTGATTCGTCAGGCACCTTTTTTCCAGTATACTGTTCCAGGAATGACTTTAGGCACTTGTTATTCAGTTTATGCAATGGAATATCCGCTGAAACAAATGCCTTGCACAAATCTGCGTTGAACTGGGAACGATCAGGCCCTGACTTACTGGAACATGCAAGAAGTAGTTGTTGCTCCTTTTGTGCACTATTGGACTTAACAGCTTCGAGTCGGATGTGCTTGCTTGTTTTAAGGTGTTGTTGGACTTGAAATTTCTTGCTCGCTGTCACTGGTGCTTCACAATATTTACAAAACAGTACACTTCCATCAGTAGTAAATGCATCAAATTCCTTTACATATGATCTCAGCACTTCATTTTGGTTTCTTTGTACTTTCGGCATTTTCACGAGCAGCAGAAGAGAGTAGCTCCACACAGCAGCACTGCTCCTGACTGACTAACTCACTAGTCCAATGAGTCATGACCAGGTGTGGAAACGACAGATTAAAGCGACGTGACCTCACCTCACTTCACCTAACCACACCTCACCTCACCTCCCAGTACCACGTGTGCTCATTCAGTGGCAACAAAGAGATACTGCCAGATGAATATTTTACCAAAATATGCATTTATATGCAGTTATCTAGGTAATATGCACTTATCATAGAAATCACGCAAAATATGCATTTGCATATTTCATATGCAAATGCATAACTATCCGGGCCCTACTGATGACATTCTGATCTGATGTAAGAATGAGGAAGATATGTCTAGGGTCATTGATCAGCTGCAGTATCTTTGTCTCTCCTTGGGACTGGTCATTAATTAAAATAAAACCAAATCTCAGTGAAGGGCAGTAAATGGAAAAGAATTTTGGCTAAATGGAATAAAATTGCAAAAAGTATCCAGTTACAAATATCTGGGAATGTTTGTGGGTGTAAATAATAATGTTAAGGATCAAATTACTTATATCAAAAATATATGTACAGCTCGGCTAAAACCTCTGAAAGTTTTGTCAAATAGAGCAAATGGTGTTGGTATACCAGTTTTAAGATCTATGTACGTACTTGAGTACAGTTAGGAGTATCATTGATTATTCAGCTCCAGTTCTAGCTTCTTACTCAGGAAAAGATCTTAGGCCATTAGAGCATATTCAGAATGAAGCAATGAGGATTGTGCTTCGTTGTCCAAAGACGACAAGAATAGAGATTATGAGGATGGAGCTAAATGTCCCGAGCATAATACACAGAATTAGAGAGTTAACTGTCATTTCTACTCTAAGGCTTATTAGGCGTGGTGATGGGTATCTGAAGTCTGCTGTTGATAAATTTACTTATGCAATAACTAGTAATTTTAAGATGAATACTTATACTAAAAAACTTTGTCAGATGTTGTGTGAATATAATATTGTAGATTTGTGTGAACCTTTGCCAAACAAAGTTTATTTGAAACCTTGGTTCATGGAGAGTGTATCTGTGAGAATTGATAAGCTAGAGTTAAAAAACAAGAATGTAATCCTTTTGAGTTACGGCAAATATTCCTTGAGAAAATATCTGAGTACAGTCGGCCCTTAACATACGCGGGTTAAGCATACACGGATTTGCAAATATGCGGATTGCCCCGCCGGAGGAATATTCTGTACATTGAAGTAATTGAAGTACATTCAACTCGCACGCGGCACCGAACACGGGACACCGCTCGCTCCCGCAACCTCACACACAAACGCATAGCTCTCCCTCACTCAGTCAGTCTCACTGTAACCACGCTTGTGTTGACATCAGCATTGTAGTTGCAAAAATATTACATTTCCGTGAATGTATTATATCAAGCACAGTATGAATAGAATAACACTAATATAAGAGTCTTTTAACTGAAAACTACTAAAAAAACGAGTAACATATCTTGAACATCGGAAGGTTAGGTAAAGTCTTTTGTTTTCATGTAGTTTATCCTAATTTACATTGAAATGCATTACGTTTCAGCAAAACAACTACAGTGAACCCTCACTTTACGCAGTCAATTGAACCCACGGAGGCCCGCGTAAAGCGAGAAACGCGTAAAGTGAACAACATAACATATGGGATTAAATGAAATAGAGACCGGCTGACCCCCAAAGTCCACTTTTTCCGACACAATACCTATGTTCTAGTAAAAATAACATCTTAATTTTATGATGGTACATGCACACAATTAATACTTAAGAGAGAAATAGAGAAATACAGTCGCCAAGTTAATGTCCATTCAAATAATGGACTCAACTCCCTCCCCCTCTTCTCACACTCCTGGCTCTTCCCTCTCTGAAAAATGTTTGGGGGAAAACCACTAGATTTTAAGGTATAGTAATAAATAATACCTCAAACTAAAGTTAGGATAATATAATTGACATTGCTGGATTCATGTAAGACCAGGAATATATATATATATATATATATATATATATATATATATATATATATATATATATATATATATATATATATATATATATATATATATATATAGATTTAACGAACTCAATCCGTTTCAGAAGATTGGATTTAGTTAACGAAAAGTTAGATTACCTGAAACCATTGTTTCTATGGGTTTAGTAATTGGACAGCTCACGAAAATTTCCTAAATTCAACAAAAATGGTAGAAAAGTTCACTTACTTTGAGGTGTGTATGTAGAAGGCTCCTGGATGATGATGGGATTTAGAATGGGGGTGGAGGAGAAGGAAGAAGAGAAGGCATTGGGGGTGGAAGAGAAGTCACCCCATGGCGCCATTTCACCCATAAAATTTTAGCTCTCTGGTGTAATTCAAGATTATTTTCTTTAAATCAACACTGCACTGCATTATATATTGTCAATATGTAAAATATATTTCAAAATGACCAATAATTTGCTTGGAAACACAGAAAAAAAGTGTTTAGTTGAAGAGAGTCTCAAGCGAGATGTTACCTCCAGTGAAAACAGAGAGAGACTAACGCCTGTTTTGCTGTGTTAAAAAGGCTGGATGCCGCGCACTAAACTAGTCACTTTGCAGCCTAATTATGTTCAATAATTGTTAAAATGACAAAAATTTAATATTAAACTTTTTAAAAATTATTGAAAAGTATAAACTGTGATATTTACTAAAATAGTAAAGAATTTAAGCCCTAGAACCGATTAATGTATTGGTGGACTGATACTAAAGCTGGTTGCCCGGTCAGTGCAAGCGAAAACATGTTGAGGTCGGTTCGTAAGAACTTCGTTAACCGAATTTTTTTTCGTTAACCGAATTTTTTTTCGTTAACCGAATTGAAGATCCTTATGGAAGGCAGTTCGTTAATCGAGCAGGGTCACTGTACACACGTTACACACACAGTATTACCCCGCTTTACGCGGTTTCACTTTCCGCGTTTTCTCATTTACGCGGTGCCTCGCCAGAACCGGACTTTCACTTTCCGCGGTGCATCTACCCATATACGCGCAGTGTCTGGCTCGACGCTATTTTTAGATTCGACCCTCCCGCCTGCTCCCGCCTGGGCAGGCCGCGCGGTAAGGTTGCGCAGTGCATGTCTCTGTTGCGTTATCAGTGACGTCATATGACGTATCGGACTGTGATTGGCCATGCATCCTTACCTCCCTCCGCTGCTAGCTGTGATTGGTTTAAAGTATTATGACGTGTCCACCCGCGGGAGGGAGGGAGGAAAGACGACGCTTGACCTAACCGCAGCAGTTTCATCCCTCCAGGCCACACCGTGTATATGTGCATCCATTGTTCTGTGAAATGGCTTCCGCCGGACCACCGTCACCAGAGAGAAACCTTTCCTTACCTGGACCCAGCCGCCCTAAGCCAAAGAAGATACGACGTTCCCTAAGCTACGAAGTGAAATACCAGATAATTCAAGATTTGGAGAAAGAAACACGTCAAGATGATCTCGCGCGCCAGCATGGAGTCACCGAATCTACGATTCGTACTATTAAGAAGGATGCAGCCAATATCAAAGAGCACATGAGCATCACAAAGTCTGCAAGTGCTTCAGTGATCAAGTATTGCCAGAACAATGTGCTGCTAAAGGTGGAAAATTTGATGGTGAATTACTTGATTCGTCAGGCGCGACGCAACATGGCGGTGGACACGCGATCCGTTCAAGAGTACGCACGTGAACTGTACGCAGCAGTGTCACGTAAGATGGGAATTGCAGAGCCCAAACCCTTCAATGCTTCCTCGGTTGGCTGCATAGGTTTAAGAAGAGGAACAATATCACCAACATCAACATTGGTGGTAAAGAAGCGAGTGCTGACCGTGTGGCGGCTAGAGAATTTCCTCCGTTCTTACATGAGGTTATGGAGGAAGGGCAGTACACTGACGACCAGGTGTTCAACATGGACGAATCCGGCCTATTTTGGAAAACGCTGCCTACCAAGACCTTTGTTGTCCAGTCTGCTAGCAAGATTCGGGGTCGGAAGTTGCAGAAGAAGCGCATCACCGTCCTCTTTACCACCAATGCCTCCAGTACCTGTAAACCAAAGTTATCGGTGATTCACACAGCCCGCAAGCCGCACGCCTACAAGAACGTGGACATGAGCAAGATTAATGTCCACTGGCTGACCGCACGCAAGGCGTGGATGTTCTCTGTTCTGTCACTCTCCTGGATTGATGACTGTTTCATTCCCGACGTGAAGAAATTCTGCGAGCAACAAAATGTTCCATTCAAGATTTTATTGCTCCTTGACAACGCACCAGGACACTCGCCACTACTTATGGATCGTCACCCCAACGTAAAAGTGGTCTTCCTTCCTCCCAACACTACGTCATTAATCCAGCCCATGGACCAGGAGTTGATCTGCAATGTGAAAGCTGCATACTTGGCAAAGAAATTCAAGCTCCTGAATGACTGTACCAACACCAAGGATGAGTTGCGTAAGCTGGGTGACACCGATAGCGAGAGCAAAAGTGACGAGGACAAGGAACAAGAGGTGGTGACTCAAGAAGTTCTCGTCAAACAGTTTTGGAAAAATTTTACGTCAAACAAGCTGTAGACTTCTTGGTGGAGGCATGGGATCAGCTGTCTATAGCTACGATTCGTCACGCATGGAGGCATGTGTTGCATGGTATACCAGGTGAGAGGCGGAGTCAACCTGTGACTGGTGAGGTTCAGTCTGTGACAGTGGCATTGGACCTTCCAAGAGAAGCTGCGCACAGTATTACAGCTGAAGGCTTCTCCGAGACCACCAACGAAGACATCCTGGAGGTGATCAGAGATCCTGAAACGACTGCCGACGAGATGTTGGAAGATGATAACGTCAGTGAAGAGGAAGGTGGTGCTTCAATCCCAGAAGAACACAAATTAACGCATAGTAATATTAAGGGTGCCATCGAGTGTGCAGAAAAATTAAAGCTCTTCCTTTCCAACGACCCTGACGATGACAGCTATGAAGCCTTCCATACCTGGCTGGTGCAGGCTATGGAGCCGTACATAAAGGTTTATCAAGATAACATCAACACTAGCCGTCAAAAAAGCATTACCGAGTTCTTCGCTCGCAACCCACCATAGCCAGCCAGAGCCAGTGCTAGTGACAGTGAAAGTGAGTTTGAGGGATTTGTCAGGGAGGCCCTGACAACTATGACTGATAGTGATGGTGATTCACCTAGTAATGGTGATTCACCTGAGGGCCAGTAATCTGCCCTCTGCCTCGGAACCAGCCTCCATCCCCGTATGACGACCCATCTCTTCTACTAACGTAATTGTTACACCCAACCTTTAGTTTTCCTAACCTAACCTTTATTTTTCCTAACCTAACCTTTATTTTTCCTAACCAAACCTCTTCTATATTAATTGTGTGTGCATACCATCATAAAGTTAAGATAATATTTTTACTACAACATACAGACGCCTTGCATAAGTCAATTGAATAGGGTCCAGCGTTAGAAATGAAATCAGCGTTAAGTGGTAACGAACCTCGGATTAATTCCAATAGAAACCGGCCCGACCCCCAAACTCCACTTTTTGAAGGCACATACCTATGTTGTAGTAAAAATAACATCTTAATTTTATGATGGTACATGCACACAATTAATACTTAAGATAAATAGAGAAATACAGTCGCCAAGTTAATGTCCATTCAAATAATGGACTCAACTCCCTCCCCCTCTCACACTACACAGCCGGCTAACAGATGGTCGGTCGGTCCCTCCCTCCCCCCCCCCCACCCCCCACCAACCGTCCCAGAATGTGTGGGATAACCTCAAACTAAAGTTAGGAAAATATAATTGACATTGCTGGATTCCTTGTAAGACCAGGAATATTTTGAATATAAATGTCATATATTTTGCACAAAAGATAACATAGTTACCTAGAGAAAAAATTTTATCTAAAAATTGTAAGTTTAAAGCAAAATATATGATGTTTATATTCAAAATGATCACCAAATTATAAGAATTCCAGCAATGTAAATTATATTCTGACCGGGTAATTTGTATGAATTTTATGAGCTAAAACAAATATCTTCAGTTAATAAAAAAAAAATAATTCTTCACAGGGTAACAGATGGTCGGTTGGTCCCTCCCTCCCCCCCACCCCCCACCAACCGTCCCAAGGAGATGTGTGGGATAACCACTAAATTTTAATAAATAATACCTCAAACTAAAGTTAGGATAATATAATTGACATTGCTGGATTCCTTGTAAGACCAGGAATATTTTGAATATAAATGTCATATATTTTGCACAAAAGATACCATAGTTACCTAGAGAAAAAATTTTATCTAAAAATTGTAAGTTTAAAGCAAAATATATGATGTTTATATTCAAAATGATCACCAAATTATAAGAATTCCAGCAATGTAAATTATATTCTGGCCTGGTAATTTGTATGAATTTTATGAGCTAAAACAGGCAGTCAGGCAGGGTGGCGGGTGGGGCAAATCTAAAAATAGCGTCTCGGACACTCACCGCGTATATGTGGAAAAAATCCGCGTTAAGTGAAAGTTCAGCTTTGGCAAGGCACCGCGTATATGCGAAAACGCGTTAAGTGAAACCGCGTTAGGCGGGGTAAAACTGTAGTTATTGTGTCGTCAAAAAGTGGAGTTTGGGGGTCGGGCCAGTCTCTATTGGAATTAATCCCATATGTTCTGTTGTTCACTTTACGCGGATTTCACTTTATGCAGTACCCTGTGGGTTCAATTGACTGTGTAAATCGGGGTACTACTGTACCTGTATTTGTTTTAGCTCATAAAATTCATACAAATTACCAGGCCAGAATATAAATTACATTGCTGGAATTCTTATAAGATTGTGATTATTTTAAATATAAACATCATAAAATTTGCATTAGACATACAAATTTTAGATCTAATTTAAGAAATTTATTAGAAAGAGCAAAAATTTTATCTTTTGTGCAAAATATATGACGTTTATATTCAAAATATTCCCTGTCTTGCAAGGAATCCAGCAATGTCAATTATATTATCCTAACTTTAGTCTGAGGTATTATTTATTACTAAAAATGTAAGCATACTGTTTTTCCCCAAACATTTCTCAGAGAGGGAGGAGCCAGCGAGCGTGGGAAAGGGGGGAGGGGGGAGTTGAGTCCATTATTTGAATGGACATTAACCGGCGACTGTATTTCTCTTAAATATTAATTGTGCGTGCATACCATCATAAAATTAAGATGTTATTTTTACTACAACATACGTATTTTGTCTGAAAAAGTGTAGTTTGGGGGTCGGCCCAGTCTCTATGTCAATTAATCCCATGTGTTCTGTTATTTCGTTTACGCGTTTCCCGTTTTACGCGGCCCTCCACGGGTTCAATTGACTGCGTAAATGCAGACTATACTGTATTACCCCGCAGTGATCGCATCCGTGAGTTTACAGCAGAGGATGACTATCGTGTAACCACATTTTTAAGGTCATGTGAAGATGTAATGAAAAACATTCAAATAACAGGTGATGATGAACGCAAAGCATTTGTACGTGGTCACATCAAAGAAGGTACATATGCAAGCAAACTTTTGGACGACAGTGGCCTTGCACATCCCACTTATGAGAAGTTTAGGAAAACTATAATTGGTCTATTTGAATTAGGCGCACAGCAGGGTCACCTGAACTGGATGTTTAGGTCGGTTGATCATCTGCCATGGACGATACGTGCAGAAGACACGATGAGAAGAGTTTCTCTTGCTGGCGAGGTCTGTCAAGATATCTTAACCAATTTTGGTGGTTCACCCTGGGTGGATGAGCACATTAATATGTATCTAGACAGTTTTGCACAATTAATGGAGTTCCTTGGTTTCATCCTCACAATCCGTGACCCGGCATATATTCATGCAAAGACACATGATTATAAGCCCGATGAGGATATTTTGGATTATGCAGCCAAGATCGCTATTAAATCATCACGTACCCCCCTAGCAAGGACAGTAACACCTGTAGCGTCAATTCAGCAATGAGTTCCTAGGGACTCAGCAACAAAGAAGCAACATTTAGTATTCACACATTGCAAGAAAAATGGTCATACTGTTGGTTTTTATTACTAACTCCAACAAAGTGGTGCTAAGTTTAAAAGCAAACCAACCCTTCAACCACCACAGCGACTAGGCCCACCTAAGACTTATGCAACAGCTGCTCAAACCAGGTCTGCTTCAGACCAGACAGCTGACGTGTGGTGTTTATACCATGATTTCCCACCCATACTACGGAGGATTGTTCAGCAGTCCGACGATGTAGACAAATAGGGATGGAGTTACCCCAGGTATCCCACCACGGTGAGCCAAGCCGTCGTTTTTACAAGAAGTCGGAGGAAGACCAACGTCAGTCCCTGATTGACATAGGGTAGCTACACCCAGCTCAATTCCGGCGAGGGTTGAGTCAGTCAAGTTAGCGTTAGACATTGATATGGGTGCTTGTGCAAACGTACTTTCTTTGGCATGCTATCAAGAGTTACAACGTAGATTCCCTCACTGAGAATTTTTTATTCGACCTACTGACACCGATCTCTCAGGAGTTTCCGGTACTCAGCTGGTTATAACAGGAATGGTAACATTACCACTACATTTTTCTAGACGTGGTATATCCTTTTCTGCAGATTTTTATGTGATCCAAGACTTTAATTTACCAGCAACGGTTTAATAGGTCTTCCAACTCTTAAAACTCATTTGAAAGATGTTCAGCCAAGCAATCATACTATCACTGTTAATGGTATTTCCTTCAGTGCCATGCACACGTCTGTACCATTGCTCTCCGCAAGAGTGAATGTGTTGTCCAACGCTCCTACTACGAGGATGATGGATTATGAGTCAAAGCGAGTCCAAGACCTCACAGACTCACTTCCCCAGCGTGATTATAGCAGCAATAGTTGGACAATCGTACCTGCAGTTTTAATGGGTACTCTCCATTTTCAGAATGAGGAAATCACCAGAGCCACTGTTGTTTTACCTGACGTGTACACGGGGACGGATGTACTCTGTCTTACGGAAACATGCAAGGTTAAAGGCTTATCGTGCAAATCTACATTGAACACGATTCGTCCTGGTAGTTTAACAGAGGCTCTAGTTCTCAACAGAACAGGTGTGTTACGAATATTGAAAGAAGGATGCTATTCGTGTGATTTTCTAGTTTATCATAACCATGTTGCCCAACAGCCTACGCAATTCCCAATTAGTAGTGTTTCACCTTCAATTAAACAAACCAGACAGGAGAGGATAGATCAAATAACACCACATGTTAAGGTGAATGATCACCCTCAAGGCAAGACTAGGCTCCTAGAGTTGCTTGCCGACTACCGTAACATTGTAGCTTTACCAGGGGAACAGCTAGGTCACACAAATTTAACCTCACATCACATATCCCTAAAACAAGGCACAAACCCAATATACATACCAGCTTACCGACTACCTCATAGCCAGCGCGCTGTAGTCCAGGACATGGTTCAGGATATGTTGGATCAAGGGGTTATCACACATTCAAAATCCCCTTTCAATAGTCCACTATTTTTAGTCCCTAAGAAGGATGGAGGTTGGCGCCCAGTAATTGATTTTAGAAGCGTCAATGAAAATACTATCCCAGATAGGTACCTAATGCCTATTTTGAGTGATATTTTACAATCCTTAGCGGTTATTGGCAAATACCTCTGGATGAAAAATGTTGAGAGATTACTGCTTTTAGTACTCCTTTGGGCCATTTTGAATTTCTGAGGATGTCTTTCAGTCTCAGAAATGCCCCACTGACTTTTCAAAGGATGATCAACACCTTGTTTGCAGGGTTGATAGGGACCACAGTATGTGCCTACTTAGATGATCTCATCGTAGTCAGTAAGGATGTAGATACTCATATTGCTAAACTTCGTGAAGTTTTCCAAAAACTTTCTTAAGCAGGACTCAGAGTCAAACTTTCTAAATGTGAATTTTTAAAATCCAGAATCCAATTCCTTGGTCATGTAGTTGACGGTGACGGCATTCATACAGTTGATGACAAAGTTCCCACATCCTACAACTGTTGATAAAGTACATAGTTTTCTTGGTTTATCTGGATATTTTCGTTCTTTTATTAAAGGTTATGCGACATTAGCTTCACCCTTGACTAAGCTACTTAGGAAGGATGCAACTTTGGCATGGAATGCAGAGCAAGAAGAAAGTTTTAGTGCATTGAAGACAGCACTTACCAATGCCCCAGTTTTAGCATTTCCTGACTACTATCAAGAATTTACTCTGTGTACCGACGCCCCAATACAGGGAATCGGCGCTGTACTTATGCAGCTGGACGCACGAGGAAAATATAGTGATTGCTTTTGCAAGTCGTAAACTTAATGATGCCGAAACACGTTATTCAGTAACGCATCTAGAAACGTTAGCTGTTGTTTGGGCACTGAAGAAGTTTATAGACATAATTTTTGGTTATAAAATAACCGTCTATACAGATCACGTGGCAGTGACAGAGCTGTTTCACGGCTAAAATCTTTCAGGTAGACTAACACGCTGGTATCTGACCATTCAAGAGTTTGAACCCGAGTTCAGGTATTTACCAGGACGAGCGAATGTGGTCGCAGACGCTTTGTCCAGAAATATAGCACCAGTGATGCCTGTAGGTCCATCTTCCAAAGTTACCTCTTCCGTTCAATCAATTTGAACTACGACGAGACATACTCCTTCGCTCCAAGCAGACAACTGAGGGTGTTCTTACACAAATTGTTGTACATGATACACTTCGTGAAACGATACTAATGTTGTATCACGATGCTCCCCAAGCAGGTCACCCCGGACGTGACAAATGTCTGGAGGAGGTCAGAAAGAAGTATTTTTTAATACTATCAAGAAAGACATAGAATTACATATTGCTAAGTGTTTGTCATGTGCTCAGCATAAGGGTACTACAAGGGCACCGGCTCCAATTCTACAATTTCCTACACCAGAACGTCTGTTCGACACAGTCGCGATAGACTTGTTATAACTTCCGAGGAGTCATCAAGGATCCTCGTAAGTCCTAGTGTGTGTGGATCATTTTTCTAGATTTGTGATTTTAGTTCCACTGAAGAATAAAACAGTCGAATCTGTGGCCTATGCCTTAGTGATAAATATTATATGTCCTTTTACTACGCTCAAGGTTCTTCTCTCTGTCAACGGATTAGAGTTCAAGAACCAACTTGTAGCGCAAATATGTCGACAATACGACATCCAACAAAGTTTTATCGCAGCCTATCATCCACAGGCTAATGGCCTTGTTGAAAAAAACAATCGCAAAATCCTAGAGATTCTTCATCCAATAGCTAGTCAAATGCACTATGCATGAGAAGATTGGTTACCGCAAGTCGCCGCATCTATTAATGGGTCGATCA
>NW_024721376.1:0-5936 GCF_018991925.1 Homarus americanus | reverse complement strand
CTCCAGCACCATGGCCCGGGGTGTGAGGGCGGGGCACCCCATCAGCACCATGGCCCGGGGTGTGAGGGCCGGGCACCTCTCCAGCACCATGGCCCAGGGTGTGAGAGCCGGACACCTCTCCAACACCATGGCCCGGGGTGTGAGGGCCGGGCACCCCTTCAGTGTTTTGACCCGGGGTGTCAGGGCCGGACACCCCTCCAGCATCATGGCCCAGGGTTTGACGGCCGGGCACCGCTTCAGTGCCATGTCCCGGGGTGTGAGGGCCGGGCACCTTTTCAGTGCCATGACCCGGGGTGTGAGAGCCGGGCTCGATTTCAGTGCCATGAATCGGGGTGTGAGGGCCGGGCACCCCTCCAGCACCATGATCCAGGGTATGAGGGCCGGGCACCCCTTCAGTGCTATGACCCGGGGTTTGAGGGCCGGGCACCCTTTCAGTGACATGACACCGGGGTGTGGGTCCAGGCACCCTTTCAATGACATGACCCGGGGTGTGTGGGGGCCGGGCACCCTTTCAGTGCCATAACCCGGGGTGTGAGGGCGGGCACCTGTTTAGTCTAAGACCAGGTGGAGGGCTGGCACCTGTTTAGGCTCCATGACCAGGGGTGTGAGGGCCGGGTACTCGTTTAGGTCTATGGCCAGGGGTGTGAGGGCCGGGCATACCTTCAGTGCCATGGCCAGGGGTGTGACGGCCGGGTTACCACTTCAGTGCTATGACCCCTGTTGTGATGGACGGGCACCCCTTCAGTGACATGAATCGGGGTGTGAGGGCCGGGTACAATTTCAGTGACATGACCCTGGGTGTGAGGGCCAGGCACCCCTTTAGTGACATGACCCGGTGTGTGAGGGCCGGGCACCCCTTCAGTGCCATGAATCGGGGTGCGAGGGCCGGGCACCCCTACAGAGCTATGAACCGGCGTGTGAGGGCCGGGCATCCCTTCACATGACACTGGGTGTGAGGGCCGGGCTTCTTTTTAGTGCCACGACCAAGGGTGTGAGGGCCGGGCACCCGTTCAGTGCCATGAATCGGGGTGTGATGGCCAGGCACCCCTCCATCACCATGGCCCGGGGTGTAAGGGCCGGGCACCCCTTCAGTGTCATGACCTGGGGTGTCAGGGCCGGACATCCCTCCAGCACCATGACCCGGGGTGTGACGGCCGGGCACCGCTTCAGCGCCATGACCCGGTGTGTGAGGGCCGGGCACCCCTTTAGTGCCATGAGCCGGGGTGTGAGGGCCGGGCACCCCTTTAGTACCATGAAACGGGCTGTGAAGGCCGGTCACCCATACAGAGCTATGATCCGAAGAGTGAGGGCCGGGCACCCCTTCACATGACACGGAATGTGAGGGCCGGGCACCTTTTCAGTGCCATGACCAGGGGTTTGAGGTCCGGGCTCGATTTCAGTGCCATGAATCAGGGTGTGAGGTCCGGACACCCCTCCAGCATCATGACCCGAGGTATGAGGGCCGGGCACCCCTTCAGTGCCATGAGCCGTGGTGTGAGGGCCGGGCACCTCTACAGAGCTATGAACTGGGGTGTGAGGACCGGGAACCGCTTCAACCCCAAGACCCGGGTAGTGAGGGCCGGGCACCCCTTCAGTGACATGACCCGGGGTGTGAGGGCCAGGGACCCTTTCAGTGACATGACCCGGGGTGTGAGGCCGGGATCGATTTCAGTGCCAAGAATCGGGGTGTGAGGTCCGGGCACCCCTCCAGCACCATGACCCAGGGTTTGAGGGCCGGGCACCCCTTCAGTGACATGACAAGGGGCGTCAGGGCCGGGCACCCCTTCAGTGCCATGTGCCGGGGTGTGAGGGCCGGGCACCCCTTCAGTGCCATGAACCGGGGTGTGAAGGCCGGGCACCCTTCAGATGACACGGGGTGTGAGGGCCGGGCACCTTTTCAGTGCCAAGACCCGGTGTGTGAGGGCCGGGCACCCTTTGAGTGCCATGAATCGGCGTGTGATGGCCGGGCTCAACTTCAGTTCCATGACCCGTTGTGTGAGCGCCGGGAACCGCTTCAACCTCATAACCTGGGGTGTGAGGGCCGGGCACCCCTTTAGGTCCATGACCCGGGGTGTGAGGGCCGTGCACCCCTTCAGTGACATGACCCGGGGTGTGAGGGCCAGGCACCCCTTTTGTGACATGACTTGGGGTATGAGGGCCGGGCACCCCTTCAGCACCATGACCCGGAGTGTGAGGGCCGGTCACCCCTTCAATGCCATGAACCGGGGTGTGTGGGCCGGGAACCCCTTCAGTGCCATGAATATTGGTTTGAAGGCCAGGCACCCTTTCAGTGCCATGAAACGGGGTGTGAAGGCCGGGCACCCCTCCAGCACCATGAACCGGTATGTGAGGGCTGGGCACCCCTCCAACACGATGGACCGAGGTGTGAGGGCCGGGCACCCCTTCACATGACCCGGGGTGTGAGGGCCGGGCACCCCTTCAGTGCCATGAATCGGGGTGTGAGGGCCGGGCACCCCTTCAGCACCATGACCTGGGATATGAGGGCCGAGCACCCCTTCAGTGCTATGACCCGGGGTGTGAGGGCCGGGCACCCGTTCAGTGACATGACCCCGGGTGTGAGGGCCGGGCACCCCTTCAATGACATGACCCGGGGTCTGTGGGCCGGGCACCCTTTCAGTGCTATGACCCGGGGTGTGAGGTCCGGTCACTCCTTCAGTGCCATGACCCGGGGTGTGAGGGCCGGGCACCCCTTCCGCCCCATGACCCTGGGTGTGAGGGCCGGGCACTCGTTTAGGTCTATAACCAGGGGTGTGAGGGCCGGACATTCGTTTAGCTCTATGACCACGGGTGTGAGGGCCGGGCACACCTTCAGTGCCATGGCCAGGGGTTTGACGGCCGGGCACCTCATCAGTGCCATGACCCGGGATGTGAGGGCCGGGTACATCTTCAGTGACATGACCCGGAGTGTGAGGGCCTGGCACCTCTATAGTGACATGATCCGGGGTGTGAGGGCCGGGCACCCTTTCAGTGCCATAAACGGGGTGTAAGGCTGGCACACTCCAACACCATGACCTGGGGTATGAGGGCTGGGCACCCTTCCAGTGCAAGCAGGTCCCTGGGGTGAGGACCGCACCCTTTCAGTGACATGAACTGGTGTGAGGCTGGCACCCTTCAATGATATGAGACCATGAGGATGGGCTGGCACCCTTTCAGTGCCATGACCTGGGTGTGGAGGCTGGTCACTCCTTCAGTGCTATGACCTGGGTGAGGGGCTGGCACCTTCCAGCCCCATGACCTGGGCTGTGAGGGCTGGCACCCGTTTAGGTCTATGACCAGGGGTGTGAGGCCGGGCACACCTTCAGTGCCATGACCCGGGGTGTGAGGGCCGGGAACCCCTTCAGTGACATGACCCGGGGCGTCAGGACCGGGCACCCCTTCAGTCCCATGCGCCGGGGTGTGAGGGCCAGGCACCCCATAAGTGCCAAGAAACGGGGTGTGAGGTGCGGGCACCCCTTAACATGACCCGGGGTGTGAGGGCCGGGCACCCATTCAGTGTCATGAATCGGGGTGTGAGGGCCGGGCACCCCTTCAGCACCATGACCCGGGGTGTGAGGGCTGGGCATGATTTCAGTGCCATGAATCGGGGTGTGAGGGCCGGGCACCCCTCTAGCACCATGACCCGGGGTATGAGGTCCGGGCACCCCTTCGGTGCTATGACCCGGGGTGTGAGGGCCGGGCACCCTTTCAGTGACATGACCCGGGGTGTGAGGACCGGGAACCCCTTCAATGACATGAACCTGGAGTGTGTGGGCCGGGCACCCTTTGAGTGCCATGACCCGGGGTTTGAGGGCCCGTCACTCCTTCAGTGCCATGACCCGGGATGTGAGGGCCGGGCAACCCTTCAGCACTATGACCCGGCGTGTGTTGGCCGGGCCCCCTTTCAGTGCCATGAACCTGGGTGTGAGGGACAGGCACCCGTTTAGGTCTATAACCAGGGGTGTGAGGACCGGGCACACCTTCAGTGACATGACAAGGGGCGTCAGGGCCGGTCACCCCTTCAGTGCCATGAGCCGGTGTGTGAGGGCAGGGCACCCCTTTAGTGCCATGAAACGGGGTGTGAGGGCCGGGCACCCCTACAGAGCTATGAACTGGGGTTGTGAGGGCCGGGCACCCGTTCACATGACACGGGTGTGAAGGTCGGGTACCTTTTCAGTGCCATGAACCGGGGTATGAGGGCCGGGCACACTTTCAGTGCCATGAATCGGGGTGTGATGTCCGGGCACCCCTTCAGCTCCATGACCCGTGGTGTGAGGACCGGGAACCGCTTCAACCCCATGACGCGGGGTGTGAGAGCCGGGCACCTCTTTAGGTCCATGACCCGGGGTGTGAGGGCCGGGCACCCCTCCAGCACCATGACCCGGAGTGTGAGGGCCGGGCACCCCTTCAGTGTCATGAACCGGGGTGTGACGGCCGGGCAATCTTCAGTGCCATGAACCGGGGTGTGAGGGCCGGGCACCCCTTCAGTGCCATGAATGGGGGTGTGACGGCCGGGCACCCCTTCAGCACCATGAAACCGGGGTGTGAAGGCCGGGCTCGATTTCAGTGCCATGAATCGGGGTGTGGGGGCCGGGCACCCCTCCAGCACCATGACCCGGGGTATGAGGGCCGGGCACCCCTTCAGTGCTATGACCCGGGGTGTGAGGGCCGGTCACCCTTTCAGTGACATGACCCGGGGTGTGAGGGCCGGGCACCCCTCCAGCAGCATGGCCCAGGGTGTGAGGGCGGGGCACCCCTTCAGCACCATGGCCCGGGGTATGAGGGCCGGGCACCTCTCCAGCACCATGGCCCGGGGTGGGAGGTCCAGACATCTCTGCAACACCATGGCCCGGGTGTGAGGGCCGGGCACCCCTTCAGTGTCTTGACCCGGGGTGTCAGGGCTGGCACTTTCAGTGCCATAAAACGGTGTGAGGGCCGGGCACCCCTCCAGCACCATGGCCCGGGGTGTGAGGGCCGGGCACCCCTTCAGTGTCATGACCCCGGGTGTCAGGGCCGGACACCCTTCCAGAACCATGGCCCGTGGTGTGAGGGCCGGGCACCCTTTCAGTGCCATGTATCGGGGTGTAAAGGCCGGGCACACCTCCAGCACCATTTCCCGGGGTATGAGGGCCGGGCACCCCTTCAGTGCTATGTCCCGGGGTGTGAGGGCCGGGCACCCTTTCAGTGACATGAACCGGGGTGTGAGGGCCGGGCACCCCTTCAATGACATGACCCGTAGTGGATGGGCCGGGCACCCTTTCAGTGCCATGACCCGGGCTGAGGGCTGGCACCTGTTTAGTTCTTTGGACCAGGGTAAGAGGCCGGCACACCTCAGTGCCATGACCTGTGAGGCCGGGAACCCCTTCAGGACATAACCTGGGGCGTCAGGGCCGGGCACCCTTCAGTCCCATGCGCTGGGGTGGAGGGCCAGGCACCCCATATAAAAGCAAGAAACGGGGGTGGAGGTGCGGCACCCCTAACATGACCAAGTAGGGAAGGGCACCCCTCTAGCACCATGACCCGGGGTATGAGGGCCGGGCACCCCTTCAGTGCTATGACTCGGGGTGTGAGGGCCGGGCACCCTTTCAGTGACATGACCCGGGGTGTGAGGACCGGGAACCCCTTCAATGACATGAACCTGGAGTGTGTGGGCCGGGCACCCTTTGAGTGCCATGACCCGGGGTGTGAGGGCCCGTCACTCCTTCAGTGCCATGACCCGGGATGTGAGGGCGGGGCACACCTTCAGCCTCAAGACCCTGGGTGTGAGGCCCGGGCACTCGTTTAGGTCTATGACCAGGGGTGTGAGGGCCGGGCACTCGTTTAGGTCTATGACCAGGGGTGTGAGGGCCGGGCATACCTTCAGTGCCATGGCCAGGGGTGTGACAGCCGGGTTACCACTTCAATGCTATGACCCCGTGTGTGAGGGCCGGGCACCCCTC
>NW_024721375.1:0-7218 GCF_018991925.1 Homarus americanus | reverse complement strand
TCTTTCAAACAACAGATGGTCTGGTCCTCTTGGCAAGATGCTGGACTCTGCCACTGAGTTAGAAATAAATCCGAGCTTTGAAAAAATAACAGTTGGCCCTCCACTCGTTGAGCTTGCACATACTGTCATTGACGACCTGAGTACTGACCAGTACTATGGTTACATGATTTGCAGTGCCATAAAAACTGGGGTCATGCCTGATAGACTTGCTTACCTGCAGATAGGTCCAGTCTCACATTCTAGGTGGCTCACAACGGCTCTCAGGTTCTGCAGAATTTGGGTCGCTCATCATAAACTGAAAAGGAACCAGCTTCACAACCTGAGACTTATTGTCCAATTCATCGTGAGTGTCTACTTGCCAAATTGGTTCAACACCAAGGTCAAGTCATCGTTCTCCGGTTGTCCGAGGCATGCTCTCTCCAGCTTGAGCCCTGAGGAGTCACCAGGCAGAGAGGAAAGATGATTGTGGTTGGTGACCAGAGGAGATCTTCCCCTGGTATGCTCATCCCCGAGGCAGTTCTGCAGACAATGCTCTGCAGTAAGTGATGAGGAGGAGAGAAGAGTGGCAGTCAAAAAGATCTTGATATGAGACTATGAGATCTGGGCATGACGAATCAGTTGGTGACGCATTCCTTCAGGGTCAGGAAGAATCCTGAAGTCAATTTAGGTGCCAGCACCCTCACTGATCTCATAGATCTGGATAACATCCAGGCTGGCAGTGAGCCCCCTCTTACCTGCAGCCTCACCAATGTTCAAGTCAGAGCTTTCCTGGACAACCCCATGCATGTCCCTGCCTGGCCCTCGCACACCCAGAGTATAGAGCGTTGTGTACAGCAAGTGAGCAAGGCCAGCAGTCACGTGTACAGCCAGGAGAGGAGGGAAGGCTACATCCGAGCTCAGGTGGTCAGCAGGGAGGTGATGAGTAGAAACAGAAGCAAGAAAGACATGTTCTCTATGGTGTGCAGCAACACCGGGTCGTAGTAGTAAAACCGGTTTTTGTATTTGATGATTTTGTTTTCTAAAGGAATATTAAATTTAATAAATGTGTCAAGATCATTCGTTTCACTATTCTGGATCATTTTCATCCTAATAAATTAACCTGATACATTTACTTTACTTTAAATAAGCTATTTAGTGGTGTTGGTAAAAGGGTGGGAATACTGAATTTTCATAAGATTTCAAGTTAAAATTTACCGAGCAAAAAATGAAAACTTTTCAAATCTGAAGATATCACATGATTCTGCACATAGAACTACATCATTAATACCATGGGCCGATTTTTCAAACTCAAAAAAAAAAAATCGCCTCCGTATGACACATCCTAATGTCGATGGTTTCTTTAGGAAGGCATTAATTAACAAATTTATTTACGATGCAAAACGATGCAAGTCTACGGACTTGGCGCACCCTCATTCACTGTACGCTGTCACGAGCGTTCAAACTCTCACAAGGGCACGAACGTGCCTGCGATCACTTGTAATAACTATTATTACAGTACGTATTATGATAACTAATAAAAATTAATAACAAATTTATAAAAATAAAAATGAAATACTAAAAATAATAATAATAACCATAAATAAATACAAAAACAGAAAAAATAAATCAAGAATGAGAAATGATATGTACAATATGTATGTTGTGTTGTCAAAGTAAGAGAAACAATGAGACCCTGAAATTGTGTGTAAATGTGGCAGAAAGTCAGGTCAGCAACCTGGGACTTGGTCACAATTTTTGTGATGCCATATAGCAGCAGGGTCTACCACTAGACAACACATTATGCTTCCAATATCTTCTCAGGTGGTAGTACCTCCCTGTTAGGTTAGGTTTGGTTGGTTGTTTTTTTTGTTTTTTATGGCTTTTTACACAGAAAAAAGGGATAGGTTAAGTTAGGTTACATTTCTTTCTGTATTAGAAATGTTTTTTCCTGTGGTTCTTGATGACTTTTGAAAGATTTTTGCCTTGTTCTCCATTGGAAATCACCCATATCTGTGATTTACCCAACAAAAACTCCCATTTTTCAACATCTTCCCTTAAGATTGTTGGGGAAGAGGGTTTATCTCAAAATCGAGTGATTTCCAGCGGAAATTAATATCAAATTCGTTTGAAACTCATCAAAAACCACAGGAAAAACATATTTTTAATACCCAAAGAAAGATTGGTGCTTTGCAATACATTTACCAGCTAATCATTTTTAACCAGCCTTCCACTGCACATTTTGAAATTTTTGAAGACTTTCGTGATGGCATGTGATAAGTGTTCTCTCCCATATCTTAATGCTATTCAGCAAGTTTATGAGAACGACAGTGAATCAAAAATATTACAAGATAACGGTGTCCTACCAACATCAAAACTGTGTCCTATTGTAAGTGTGGAAATTGTTTAGTTTTAATTAAAGACAGAAATTACCATCCTCCACCACTTCCTTCTATAGATCACCCAGCTGTATCCTCCACCACAGTAGCAGGTAAGCTCCAAAAATCTGGGCTAGGTTGTATATACAGTTGGTCCTCACATTAAGCGGTTAATGTAACCCAGAGGGTCCCGCGGAAAGTGAGGAACGCGGAAAGTGAATAACATAACATATGGGATTAATTGAAATGGAGTCCAGGCCGATCCCCAAACTCCACTTTTTGACGACACACAACTATGTTGTAGTAAAAATTTTATCTTAACTTTATGATGGTATGAAAAAACAAGTAATATAGAAGAGGTTAGGTTAGGAAAGATAAAGGTTAACATAGGAAAAATAAAGAATAGGTTAAAAAACTAAAAATTTTGTGGAACACTTACGGTAGTAGAAGAGATGGGTCGGCATACGGGGATGGAGGCTGGTTCCGAGGCAGAGGGCAGATTACTGGCCCTCAGGTGAATCACCATTACTAGGTGAATCATCATCACTGTCACTTACAGTTGTCAGGGCTTCCCTGACAAATCCCTCAAAGTCAACTTCACTGTCACTATCACTGGCTTGGGCTGGCTGTGGTGGGTTGCGGGTGAAGAAATCTGTTATGCTTTGCTGACGGCTGGCGTTGATGTTGTCGTGATACACCTTGATGTACGGCTCCATAGCCTGCACCAGCCGGTTATGGAAGACTTCATAGCGGTCATCGTCATTGTCGCGGGAAAGGAAGGACTTCATCTTCTCTGCACACTCCATGGCACCCTTAATATCACTATGACTTAAACTGTGTTCTTCGGAGACTGACGCACCTTCTTCCTCCTCTTCACTGACGTGTTCTTCTTCCATCATCTCGTCGGCAGTCACTTCAGGATCTCTGATCACCTCCAGGATGTCGTCGTTGGTGGTCTCGGAGAAGCCTGGAACTGTAACAGTCTGCGCAGCTTCTCTGGCAAGGTCCACTGCTACTGCAACATTCTGAACCTCACCAGTCACAGATTGACTCCTCCTCTCACCTGGTATTCCATGCAACACATGTCTCCATGCGTGACGAATTGTAGCAATAGACAGCTGATCCCATGACTCCACCAAGATGTCCACAGCTTTCTTGATGTTAAATATTCTCCAGAATTGTTTGAAGAGTATTTTTTGCTGTTCTAACCGTTGTTCCTCATCTTCGTCGCTCTTGCTATCGGTGGTGGTGTCACTCAGGTCACGCAACTCTTCCCTGGTGTTGGTGTAGTCGTTCAGGAGCTGGAATTTTTTTGTTGAGAATGCAGCTTTCACATTGCAAATCAACTCCTGGTCCATGGGCTGTAATATAGACGTAGTGTTGGGAGGAAGGAAGACCACTTTTACGTTGGGGTGACGATCTAACAGTAGGGGCGAGTGTCCTGGTGCGTTGTCCAGCAGCAACAAAATATTAAATGGGACATTCTGTTGCTCACAGAATTTCTTTACATCGGGAACAAAACAGTCATCAAACCAGGAGAGGGACAGTGTAGAGAACATCCATGCCTTACGTGCTGTCAGCCAGTGGACATTTAGCTTGGTCATGTCCATGGTTTTGTAGGCGTGCGGCTTGCGGGCTGTGTGGATCACCGATAACTTGAGCTTACAGGTACCGGAGGCATTGGTGGCAAACAGGACGGTGATGCGTTCCTTCTGCATTTTCCGGCCCCGAATCCTGCTGGCATTCTTCACAATGTAGGACTTGGAAGGTAGTTTTCTCCAGAAAAGACCAGATTCGTCCATGTTAAACACCTGGTCGTCGGTGTACTGTCCTTCCTCCATAATCTCACGTAAAAACGGAGGAAATTCCCGAGCCGCAGCACGATCAGCACTCGCTTCTTCACCACCAATGTTTATATTGGTGATCTTGTTCCGGATCTTAAACCTCTGTAACCACCCAGAGGAAGCAGTAAAGGGTTTGGGCTCTGAAGTTCCCATCTTTCGTGCCACTGCCATGTACAGTTGACGTGCGTAGTCCTTCACAGAGCGCGTGTCGACCGCCATGTTGCGTCGCGCCTGACGCACCAAGTACCTCACAAGTAATTTTTCTGTCTTGAGAAGCACCCGGTTGTGAAAATACTTGATCATAGAAGCACCTGTAGACTTTGTGATCTTCATGTGCTCCTTTATCTTGGCTGAATCCTTCTTTATAGTCCGGATCGTAGATTCGTTGACGCCATGCTGGCGCGCGAGATCAACTTGCCGTGTTCCTTTCTCCAAATCTTGAATAATTTGGTACTTCACCTCGTAGCTTAAGGAACGTCGTGTCCTCTTTGGCTTAGTGCCGCTGGGTCCAGGTAAGGAAAGGTTTTTCTCTGGGGGTGGTGGTCCGGCGGAAGCCATTTTACGGAACAATGGATGCGCGTTAATACGGAGTGGCCTTGAGGGATGAGACTGTCGCGGCTAGGTCAAGCATCGTCTCTCCTCCCTCCCTCCCTGCCCCGGGTGGACACGTCATAATACTTTAAGCCAATTACAGCTAGCAGCAGAAGAGGGTAGGGATGCATGGCCAATCAAAGGTCTTGTACGTCATATGACGTCAGTGATAACGCAACAAAGACACACTGCGCAACCTTACCACGCCGCTTGCCCAAGCGGAGGGAGGAGGAGGGAGGAGGAGGGAGAGGCAGGCAGGCGGGCAGGCGGGTGGCGCGTGGCGCAAATCTAAAAATAGCGTCGCGCTGGACACACTCCGCGGAATGGCGTTCGCGACCGCGAAATGTGAAAATGTTAGGTTCTGGCAAGGCACCGCGGTAACGGTGAAACGCGGATTGCGGGACCGCTTAATGTGAGGACCAACTGTATTGTAGCTTAGGATAGGTTTGTTTTGTGTGTGTTTTACTCAAACCTGACTGCCATTTTTGTGCAAATTAACAGTTTGTTACAAATGAAAATGTCCATTTTTTGCCCAAACCACTAATTTGCACAAGAAATGAAGGTCAGATTTGAGTAAAACACACACCAAAAAATATTATTGTACCAAAACTTGAGGACAGCCAATGGAAGGATATTTACCCACGACTGGGGGGTTGCCGGCAATATCACAATGGGGGGGTTGTTAAAAAAAAGTAGTGACTTGCAGTAGAAATGATGGTCAGATTCGTTCGAATAACAAGAACCATGATAAAAACATGTTTTTTATGGAAAAATTGAAACCTGGCTACTATCATAAATTGACCAGACACTTAACATAGCTAAATACCATACCTTGAAACATAAGTCCTTACATGTGTCATGCAGGTGGGAATATATCCTCACAGATTCTGATGCTAAATCTGGCACACGGATACACCCCATTTCGTCACCAATATCAAATCCGCTTCGTCACCACTAACAGTTGCTGGCATTAGTGACAAATTGTAAGTTATTATTTTACACGAATAGAAATTATACATGTATACAGACGACCCGAGAAATAGTGTGTTATTATTATACATGAATATTAATTGTTTAATAAAGAAAATGATTCAAAATTGGAAAATAAACAAAATATAGAACAAATGAAGGTGATTTGGCACCAGCGCATAAACCACCGAGCAGCAAAGAACGATCTCGCTCTACCCTCTTCTTCACAGAGAAGCCTCAATGGTTGATTTGCAATTACAACTAATTGCTGAGCACAAGCTAAAATCATGCACAAGAAAAGCAAATCATGACAAACAAGTCCATCTCTGGAAGCTATGGGATGAATATGAAGAAAAAATATAACCACTTCTAATTTCCTAAAAGAAAATGTCATTGTCTCCTGCCAAGCTTGCATGAGTAAATTTTAGTCTTTAACATATTGTTTAAGTGAGATGCTTGCATGAGTAATAACATATTTATTTTTTCATTTAATAAATTGTCTTAAGGGAGATGCTTGCATGATTCAATGTACTGTACAGTTGACTACAGTCTCTCCTCGACTTACACCATATTTGACTTACAACAACCCGGACATACAACGGCCATGGTCGTATAAGATATTTTTCACATTACGTATTTTCGAGTCCCGATGTTAGTGATCGCGCTGTGTACTGACAAAATTTTCGTTTGTAATTCCCTTTAAAATGGCTGGCAAGCGTAAAAGTGAGAGTTCACGTGGTGCTGAGAAGAAAAAGAGACACCCATTTTAGAAATTCTATGTATTATTTTCGTCTTTTCGACTTACGACCTGATCGTCGGGACGGAACCCCGTCGTAAGTCGAGGAGAGACTGTATTGTCATGGCGAGGCATAATTTCGTAATACATTTTGTAAACTAGGAGTTTTGATTAAACATATTTGTAAATATTACCGGGCCACATAGCCTGTTACGTCTTTCACATATTGTTTAATTGAGATGATTGCAGGCGTATTAACAATGATTTTTTTTTTTTTAGTCTTTCACATATTGTCTTAGTGTTTTTGATAATTTTCTATACCAAGCAACAGTTATTTTCGTGTATATATTGATGGGAATGAATGCGGTGATGAAACGGGTAAAACAGTGGTGACGAAACGGGCTTACCCCTGCCACATACAGAATTACCATCTCAATAAATTTTCCGTTGACAAGATACAATAAAACCTAATACTGTACTATCAAATTAAACCTCTCAGCAAATAGTTACAACACAGCTATCACGAGAAGTTGTTTGTTGATTTTCTTTCTTTTTGCTATGCTTATTGTTTTAATGATTTTAAGTATACAGTATTAAAAGAAACAACTTTCTATTATAATTTTAAGTAATTTTTAGGAATTTTTATTTACTCTATTCTACGATCTTAAATTCCCTGTTAGTGGGCAGGGCATGAAATATGAGGGAAATTACGGGGTAAAAACAC
>NW_024721374.1:0-20724 GCF_018991925.1 Homarus americanus | reverse complement strand
AAATGTGGGAGAGTTTCTCGCCAGGGGGCGCAGCGCTGTGAGAGAAGAATTAAATAAGCCTGATTAGCTAAGAAGACGACCAGGGGTAAGAAATGGTCCGTCTTGAGGATGTGGTTCAGGAGGTGAGGTGAAGATATAAACCTCGAAGACGTCATAAAACACAGAGATGACACTATTTCTAACCTTCCCAAATCTCTGGTGGGTGGCAGGTGATCACCAACATGAAATACACCAACATGAAATACACCAACATGAAATACACCAACATGAAATGCGCCAAAATGAAATAGAAGATGCCAAGTGAGGTTGATTATGACTCAGACAGTAACCATAGCAGGACCTAAAAACAGCCAAGACTGTTCTAAAATGAGAACTTAAATTATAATTTCTGCCCAAGAGTGCGAGTGAGTGAACTTTAATTTCCATTATAGTACAGTATAAAACTTTAATGAGTTTATCTTCAACGTGATCTTAAATTTTAGTGGGTGAATTTTTTCATTGGATAATTACGTCTTTGAGAATAACATTTTAAGGCGGCCATTTAGTGTCATCATGCTGTAAGATGTAGATACGCTCCAAAAAGTATGTTTACGATTTTGTGTTAGACGATATGACACAACAGACAAAGGATTTTGACGACCCTACCGAGACAACAGGAGTCACAGTGTTCATTTGAAATTCATCGGTCTCCTCCATAAAGGCACTTTTGGAGTGTTTGTTTACAACTCCTAGTGGTTAATGTGATGCAGCAGTGTACAGCTCATAGTCCATAAGGTGTTTCTTAGGCCAGACCCTTGAGATTACAGTGGGTGGTTACACTACTCACCTGCCTTACACTCTCCCTGATGCTTTTGTTAGATGTTGAAACAGGAACTGTGGATCAACCTGTACAGCTTCTCCTTTTACTTTCACACAAACAATAGATTTAACATGTTGCCTAAGTACTTTGATGAAACAATAAGCACAAATGTGTTATCGTCATGATCCGCCTTATGTGATTATATTGCCAGTTGATGTGGGCCCGACCGTGTTTTGACACACTGACTGGCCTCGTGTTAATTTATTCTCACTTAACATACTTTTTTCGTACCTGAACTCCTCAACCGAACGCTCTTAAAGTTTGTAGAGAAGTTGAAACGGGTCTTATTGATATTCGTGTAGGCAGATTGATAGAGGTCCCAGCAATAAGAGAGTACAGCCGGGTCCTGCTGGAGACACTGAACACATTTCAGTTATTACATCTGGAAATACACGATCACTCACCAAAGAAAACGAAGACAATTTTACCAACTAATATGGTCGAGGTTCTGTAGATATAGGCCACAGCTCAGGTACGGTCGCTATCTGACCTTCTCGACCAGTGTAACAAGAAAGATCTTTACAAACACTATAATATGTAGTCAACGTGCAGTGACTCAGTAATAACTTATTGCTCCTTTGATTCAAGTGTTCGACAACAAGCCGAATATGTTTCCTCTGTTCCTTTGGCTATCTTGTGTGTACGATCTTGTGGACTGGGGAGTGATCACGATCAATGGTTGTCCCACTCACTCACTCACTAGGTTTCCTGCCATCTCTTACCCATGAAATTAGATTAAATCTGCCCTGTCGTATCCTCTTTACCTATCCTATCCCCCCCTGTCTCTATTAACCTTAATATATCATCACTCTCTCTCCCCTACTCTCCTTCCCTGCTTCTTCTACCACTATCTCCACCTCCTCTTTCCTTCCCCTTCCACAATTATTATATCCTCATATCTATGTCTGTCATTCTCTTTATCTGTTCCTACTTCTTTCACTATATCTCTCTATCCCCTCAGCCTAAATCACAATGGCTACAAGAACGAGAGCTTGTGTTGGTAAAAGAGGAATTTTTGAACACCATGACAAATGTATATTTTTGATGACTTAGGGAGAACGTGTGGCGTGATTAGTGTAGAAGAGGAGATTGTCACACCCTTCTACCCAGTTTTGTTAGTCTCTTATGCCCCACCCTGCCAGTCCTCATACCCTACCCTTCTAGTTCCTCATACCCTACCCTGTTAGTCCCTCATACCCTACCCTGTTAATCCCTCATACCCTACCATTCCAGTCCCTCATATTCCACCCTACCAGATCCTCATACCTCACCCTTCCAGCCTGTCTTTGTATCCCAACCAAATTAAGTTCTGTAAAAATCTACCTGATGTCTTTCGCCTTCCCTTACCATCATCTCCCAATTGGTTGTCTTATAAATAGTAGATCGATGCCCTGGAGTCTCTGGTAGTTTCAATAAGTCTGGAGCCCAACTCATTAAGGAACTTCAGGGTGCTGTCATGCTGGGGAGGGAGGGAGAGGGAGCTGTATTATGCTGTCATGCAGGGGAGGGAGGGAGAGGGAGCTGCATTATGCTGTCATGCTGGGGAGGGAGGGAGAGGGAGCTGCATAATGTTGTCATGCTGGGGAGGGAGGGAGAGGGAGCTGCATTATACTGTCATGCTGAGGAGGGAGGGAGGGAGAGGGAGCTGCGTGTGCTGTCATGCTGGGGGAGGGAGGGAGGAGAGGGCTGCGTGCTGTCATGCTGGGGAGAGGAGAGGAGGCTGCATTATGCTGTCATGCTGGGGAGGAGGAGGGAGGAACTGCCTGTCATGCTGGGGGAGGAGAGAGTGAGGTGCATAATGTTGTCATGCTGGGGGAGAGGGAGCTGCATTATGCTGTCATGCTGGGGAGGGAGGGAGAGGGAGCTGCATTATGATGTCATGCTGGGAAGGGAGGGAGAGGAAGCTGCATTATGCTGTCATGCTCGGGAAGGAGGGAGAGGGAACTGCATTATGCTGTCAAGCTGGGGATGGAGGGAGAGGGAGCTGCATTATGCTGTCATGCTTGGGAGAGAGGGAGAGGGAGCTGCATTATGCTGTCATGCTGGGGAGGGAGGGAGAGGGAGCTGCATTATGCTGTCATGCTGGGGAGGGAGGGAGAGGGAGCTGCATTATGCTGTCATGCTGGGGAGGGATGGAAGAGGAGCTGCATTATGCTGTCATGCTGGGGAGGGAGAAAGAGGCTGCATTGTATGCTGTCATGCTGGGGGAGGGAGGGAGGGAGGGAGCTGCGTGTCTGCTGTCATGCTGGGAAGGGAGGGAGAGGGAGCTGCATTATGCTGTCATGCTCGGGAAGGAGGGAGAGGGAACTGCATTATGCTGTCAAGCTGGGGATGGAGGGAGAGGGAGCTTCATTATGCTGTCATGCTGGGGAGAGAGGGAGAGGGAGCTGCATTATGCTGTCATGCTGGGGAGGGATGGAGAGGGAGCTGCATTATGCTGTCATGCTGGGGAGGGCGGGAGAGGGAGCTGCATTATGCTGTCATGCTGGGGGAGGGAGGGGGAGGGAGAGGGCGCTGCATTATGCTGTAATGCTGGGAAGGGAGGGAGAGGGAGCTGCATTATGCTGTCATGCTCGGGAAGGAGGGAGAGGGAACTGCATTATGCTGTCAAGCTGGGGATGGAGGGAGAGGGAGCTGCATTATGCTGTCATGCTAGGGAGAGAGGGAGAGGGAGCTGCATTATGCTGTCATGCTGGGGAGGGATGGAGAGGGAGCTGCATTATGCTGTCATGCTGGGGATGGAGGGAGAGGGGTTGCATTATGCTGTCATGCTGGGGGGAGGGAGGGAGGGAGAGGGAGCTGCATTATGCTCTCATGCTGGGAAGGGAGGGAGAGGGAGCTGCATTATGCTGTCATGCTGGGGAGGGAGGGAGAGGGAGCTGTATTATGTTGACATGCTGGGGAGGGAGGGAGAGGGAGCTGCATAATGTTGTCATGCTGGGTAGGGAGTGAGAGGGAGCTGCATTATCCTGTCATGCTGGGGAGAGAGGGAGAGGGAGTTGCATTATGTTGTCATGCTGGGGAGGGAGGTAGAAGGAGCTGCATTATGCTGTCATGTCGGGGAGGGAGGGAGAGGAGGTCGCATTATGCTGCATGCTGCATTAATATGATGCAGCATAACTCCAGCAGTCTCACTACAGCTTTGTATGTTTACTGTATGTTTACAGTCGAATGAAAACCTGAGAGACTACTCAATATATGTCCTTTCATTATCATTGTCACGGACACGGACACAAGAATTCAATGGATCTAAGTAACGAAAATAAGGAATAATTTAAGTTGTTGTCAAAGACTTTCATATGATTATTGTTTATAACTGAAGGTCTTGGAACTATTTTATCACAACAAAGAAATATAATGCAGTAAAACATGGACAGTGACGAAGTACAATAAAGAACAAACACAAACTGTGACATAGAGAACATCCAAGATACAGGAAGACAAACAATAGTAAAATGACAAGGACAGTCATGAGGACACTGAAGGTGAAACTAACAAAAGATACCTGGAGGAGTTGTTATAAATATTGATTTATGTTTTTAACTTTTTGTACTTTTTTGAAGATTTTGTTTTCTCCATAATACAAAAATATCGGTTAATATTCGTTTTTATTCCAATAGGTATTTGGCATTTTTTTACCATTATCACTAGGATTATTTTCAGGTTAGGTCAGGTGAGGTCAGGTAAGGTAGGTTAAAGAATACCAAAATACAAAAAAAAAAAAATATCTACCAATTGGGGAAATTGGGATGAAAAATTTTTTTTACCCAATTTTCTCCAAGAGGTGTAAGATGATCTTGCAGCTTCATACAAATTCACTAAACAACAATAATAATCCAAGAGTTAGTAAGGCATCACCTGGTCATGTTAAGCCCACCTGGTGAAGATAAACATGTTGGTAATGTTTGTATCGTGACTGAACCACCTCACACGGCAGCCCTGAGGCTTTAGGCCACTGACTTAAGTGCTTACATTATACAAAATAACGCTCTGTAATGGCCGATGATGCTGTTTTGGTTGTCTAATTGTAGTTTCCAACACGGTAATTACAGCAGGTATCTTTTTATTATCCTGCCATTAAAATAATTAAGTGAATTTATAGACTTACGTAACATCATGAAAGTATAAACCGATGAATTAAAATTAAATAATTATCTTATAAAACAACTAATCGATTTAATTTTCCTTTGAGAGTTAAAGGGATAAAATACACACTAACTGGAGTCTAACTAACCTGGTGTGACTCCTCTCCGCCCCACCCAACACATAATCATCCACTCCAGGTAACCTTACACCGCCTAATGGAGCCAAACCTAATAGAATCACACCGAACTTATCCAAATAAACTTTTCAGTGGGTAACCTTGACTCTACCACACCTTGGCTTTAGACGCTAGTATAAGTCTGGCTGGAGGGACCGTAGTCATTATAAGGGAAGCTTTTTAATAATAGCCATTACCTGCCTCCCGTTAACACTAATGAAATGTTCCTAAAATTAAACAAACTACAATTAAATTCAAATCCTTTTGAATATTTACATAATTTACTGGAGTGTTTCATTATGTTAGTGTGGGGGGCGTTTGTTGTGGCCGGGACTCCTCTTCAGATAATATAAATACAGATAATGTTGTTTTAATAAGTAATCTCTTAATGAAAATGTAGAGAAAATTGGTCAACAAATCTTAACAGTTATCCTGATTTCTTAAAGAACAATAGAGGAATAAGAAGAGGAGGAGGAGGGAAAGAAAAGAAAGCATAAAGAAAACAATATAACAAAGATGAACAACAGAGAAAAAATGAAGAGTAAGATGAAAGAAACTTAGACTGATCAAAAAGACGTATAACAATCTGATTAAAACTAATCACTATATTAGATCAGATCAGATCAGATCAAGGTTAGGTTAGTTTTGGTTAGATAAGGTCAGGTTAGGCTAGGCTAGGCTAGGCTAGGCTAGGCTAGACTTGTTTTACACAAGGTTAGGTTAGGTTAGGTTAGGTCAGGTTAGACTAGGCTAGCCTAGGCCAAGGTGGGTGGAGCTTTGCTGACGTCAGCAGGCAGACTTCCTCGCCTACCTCTCACCTCTTATAAACAGAACATTTTATGGTTCTATATACTGTACTTTGTTATCTCAGTATCTCACATAGAAAATAATACTAATAGAGAGTTTAATCTTGCATATAACTTTAGCTAAGGACACCAGTCAGTGTGGTGGGTGATACACAGAAGGAAAGGTTAAAAGAAAAACAATGTATTTCAGTTATAGTCTTGTATTTAAATAACTGCAGCTTAAGATAGGGTAATGATGACTATATATACAGTTGCCTACAGGAGTTCTTTTCCTCCCTGTTTGTCCATTATACTAATAATGTAGACATGAGGTGACAGGAGTTATGACTTCATATGATAAGTGTTACAGCCACTGACAACAGATTATCAGATTATGGGTGGTGGGGGGGGGCAGTTAGAGCAGGTGATCACAGGTGCTGCCTTTGCCTCCAGGTGTGAGTGATGTGACAGGAATTATGACCTCACAAGACAAGTGTTACCTTCACTGACACTTGTTTCATCAAAAGATTAAACACGTAGACGTTTACAGTCATCCATAGACTCACATTTATGGTACAACAGTTGCAGAAGTGCATGCAACACACCTGGTTCCACATTGAGCTGAGAATCCAACGATGCAGTGTACTGATAGATGGGAAACGAAATTGACTTCTATCAGGCAAGTAGTGATAAGCTTTCGGGCTTAAGCTGCGAAAGGTCAGTACTCGAATGATATCCTCCTCAGACCAGTATATTACAGGGACACCAGTTAAGAACAAAATCACTTGGGAAGAGAAAAAAAAACTACTAAAAACATCATTAGTCGCAGCAGTAGCCTTGATAAAAGTATTTTCTCTTTGGTCTTGCAAATAAATCCTCTCCTTCTCCCATCCTTTTTTTTTTCTCAGTGAGAGGAACATCTCTCTCCCTCCTTACATCATCCAGTTCACGTTGTAAATCCACAGTGATCAGAACTGGTCTCTCTTCCTCTGACTTGTCTGCTACTATTAATGTTCCTATGTCCAATAGGGCACAGAGAGAGAGAGAGAGAGAGAGAGAGAGAGAGAGAATTGTAACTATGTACAATTGCCTACAGGATAACCTTTCCTCCCTGTTGTGCTCATTATATTAATAATGTAGACATTAGGTGAGGTTCTTAGATTAGACTTTTTGTGCAAGAGATAGGAAACGTAGGACTTAGGTGTGTTCTCCTGTGGCTGGGATAGGGCATAAGAACATAAGAACATAAGAATGGAGGAAACTGCAGCGGGCCTATTGGCCCATACTGGGCAGTCCCGTTTACACCCAACCCCTATTGCTCATATGAGCATCCAACCTATGTTTGAAGCAATTCAGCGTATTCGAGTTAATGATGATATTTGGTAACTTGTTCCATTCATCCACTACTCTGTTTCCAAACCAGTGTTTACCTATTTCACGCCTAAATCTAAATTTGTCTAATTTAAAACCATTGTTACGAGTTCGCTCCTGGTTGGATAATTTGAGTACCTTTGTAATGTCCCCTTTGTTTAGCCCTGTCTTCCACTTATACACCTCTATCAGGTCGCCCCTCGCTCTACGTCTCTCGAGGAGTGCAAATTAAGATGCTTTAACCTGTCTCTATACTCAAGGTTCCTAATGCCCGGGATTAGTCTTGTCATTCTCCTCTGAATTCTTTCCAAGGATTCTATATCCATTCTGTAATACGGTGACCAGAACTGAACTGCATAATCCAGGTGTGGTCTCACAAGAGCAAGATACAGTTTTAGGATGACCTCGCTAGTCTTGTAACTAACACTCCTTTGTATGAACCCAAGTACTTTATTAGCCTTGTTACGAGCAAAAACACATTGTTTACTTGGCTTAAGGTTCCTACTTATCATTACTCCTAAATCTCTCTCGCAGTCGGATTTCTCTATGGCATCGTTGTTCATCTGGTATCTGGTTTCCCTGTTTACATCTCCTATACTGAGTACTTACATTTTAATGACACACTTTATCTGCCATTTTCAGACCATCTGAAAATTTGTTTTAGATCTTTCCCAGTAGTTTTGTCTAGTCTGCCAGATTTGATAACACGCCCTATTTTAGTGTCATCAAATTTATTATGTTGCTCCTGCCGATATCTGTCATTGGCGTATAATAAACAATAATGGTCCAAGTGACTGAGCCCTTGGGAACTCCACTTCAGACGCTGTTCAATGGGGATTCTAGAAGTGTCGTTATCATTACCGCTGTTTCCGTCCTGTAACCACGTTTCATCCATTTATGATGCCTTGATATGAGTTTACCTTCTAATACTATTAGTCTATGGGGACTTACGGGCTTTTGCTAAAGTCGAGATATACCACATCATAATTGTGCCCCTCGTCCATTGATTCGAAAACTGATGAAAAGAATGTTAATAGATTAGTTAGGCAAGAACGTCCGCTTGTGAAGCCATGCTGGGAATCATTGATCAATTGGTGCTTCTCCAGGTGATTTCGAATAGAGTTTGAAATGATTGCTTCCAGTAATTTGCCTACTATTGTTGTTAGACTGATTGGGCGGTAGTTAGAGGATAGTGATCTATCCCCCTTCTTGAAAATCGGTATTACATTCGCTATCCTCCAGGACTGGTACTATAATCTGTTTTTACATGTTAAACAACTTTGCTATGCGTTCGTTTTCCTCTTACATTCCTTTAATACTTGGCAAATACCCCTTATCGCACTGGTGACTTTATTAGGCTTAGTTTGTCTATTTACTACTAACATCGCTATTTAGTCAATATCATCTCACTTAATTTGTTTTCTTCACTATCTCCTGAATAGAGTCGGTGCCTTCGCATTGTAAGCTAGATTTTCGGTGGTGAAAACTGTTGAAAAATATTTATTCAAATTATTGCTCATTTCTCCGTCGTTATCAGTGAGCTCGCCGGAGTCTGACCGTATTGGTCCAATCTTTTCTCGTGTTTTAGTTTGATACATTTGGTAGAATCCTTTGGGGTTTGTCTTCACCTCCCTTGCTATCCTTACCTCATTATTCCTCTTTGCTTTCCTTATCTCGGTTTTAACTCTACTCGCCAATACCCTATAATAGTCCCGGAGGTGAATTTCGCCACGATTTATCCTTCTACCTATAGCCTTCCTTTGGCCAATAATGTTCTTTAAATAATTATTTTCCATTTAGGGTCATTGTTGTCTGATCTGAGTTTTTTGTATGGTATGTTCTGCCTTTGTGCATTAAGTAACTCACTATTTAAATTATCGTGGAACTCGGCAATCTCAGATCTCGTTATCAGGTCGGTGTCATCTGTGAGGTTCACGGCCAAGCGCGACACCCTCCAGCTGCTCTTTAACCGTCAAAGTTTGTCTCTGGAAATCTGGCAATTTCTAGTGAATTCTTCATACCTGCCCTGGTAACTGACCGAATTTCTTTAGATCGCTAGTTGCAAGTTCGTTCTCACCGACATTATTTAATGAGGTTTTCTGTTCGCTGTGAATCCAAGTCCAGTATATTATTACCCCGGGTAGGGTCTGTTACAAGCTGACTTAGAAACAGTCCTGGATCGCTCCTCGAGAAAATCCTGATTCTGAGTTACTCCGTGAAGGACAGTCCAATTATTTGCCAAGGTTAAAGTCGCCTACTATACAGACTTTTATAGTATGAAGTTCTGCGATTTCCATCCAGATAAGTCGCTTCATTGACGCTATCAAGATTGGGGGTCTATATATTACCCTCTGTGATTAATTTTTCCCGACCGTCGCTTAATTCTATCCAAATTGTTTCTGTATTCCTCAGTTTTTATTTCCTTATTTATTTCACACTTCAGATTATCCCTAACATAGATTGCTACTCCGCCTCCTTTTCTGGTCTGCCTATCGGTATGGAACAGTTTGTAACCCGCAATTTGGTATTCGACTGGTAATTCACGTGTCTAGGTTGATCCATGTTTCAGTGAATGCAATTATATCGATTTCTTCGGTACATACCAAGGCCTTAATATCATCCATTTTGTTTCTCATACTTCTACTGTTCGCGTAGTATACATTTAAGTTAGTCGTGTTCTGAGTCCTTCCCTTACCGCGTTTAGTTTTAAACTCCGTCTAATTTAGTTTTGTCATCATTCCTAACACTATTTCCCTGTAATCTTTCGCCTTGTTTACCCGCTCCCACTGCAGTCTCCTCCACCCCCGTGCCCCTATGTTCTCTTAGCAGTTTAAAGACTTTGATATCTTTTGAACTGCCCCCTTTAGAGCCCCAGCCAGGGTTGCTACTCCATCCCTAGACAGGTGCACCCCATCCCTAGCACAAAGGTCCCTTCTGCCATAGAAGTTGTCCCAGTTGTCAATGAATGGGACTGATATTGACTTGCAATATCAGTCAAGACGGTCGTTAACACCAACTGCCCTTGACAACCATTCACTGCCAACTCTCCTTCTAGGCAGGACACAGCATATGATAGGGATCCCTCCCTTAGTCCTAATACGATCTATGGCTGCCTTGAACTTATCAAGAAGTTCCTCGCTCCTACACCGGCCAATATCATTGCCTCCTGCACTGAGGCAGATAATGGGTTTGTTCCCATTACCAGACAAGATATTGTCCATCCTGTCAACTATATCCCCCACCCCAGCTCCTGGCAAACACACCCTCATCCTATTTTTGTTTTTACCACAAAAAGCCCTGTCCATGTACCTTACCTGTGAGTCACCAACAATTAAAGTTTTTATACCTTCCTTGTCATCCCTGCCCCTGACTGTACTAACGTCCAATTCGTCTATCAAGGGACTGAACGGGTTGGTACACTTAGCTGTTATTGTCGTTGTTGTCGTATCCTTTGAGTGCTTCTTGACCACCAGCTTGGTCCTCCCACTACTCACTGAGAGGATAGATAGAGTCTTGTCAGGGGAAGTACCAATCCGGTAGTGTGTCTTAGAGTAGGAGGCAACGACATAGGAAAGGTTAGGAGTGAGGAACTTTTCAGCAGGTATAGGGAGGCATTAGGGAAGATTAGTGATAGGGTAGGGAACCCAATAGTATGTGGTGTCTCGTCTAGAAGAGGAGTTGGCGGTGAAAGGCTGTCCAAGGCAATTGCTATAAATTGCCGATTGGAATAAAAAAAACATTGTGTAAGCAATGGTTGGGCGTTCATTGATAACTGGCGACGATTCTACGGCAACGACTACCTGTACAGTCGTGACGGGGTACACTTGTCTGGAGCGTGAAATTGTCACTCCGAAGGGGAAGTTTCGCCAGTAGATAGATGGGAGTATAATTGGTTACTCAGAACAAGGGGTAAAACAGGACCAGGGAAGGGTAGGTTTAAATGTGTACTATACAAACAGTAGGAGCATTAGAAATAAAATAGACTTGCTGAGAGCGGTTGTATGTACTGAGAATGTAGACGTCATAGTAGCCACCTAAACCTGGATGAATCTGGCGAGCAAGAACTTTTATCTGAGTAACACAAAGAAGGGTACAACCTTTTTCACAAGGACAGGGAAGGTAGGAAGGGGGGAGGAGTTGCACTCTTCGTCAGAGATACATTAAAATGGTGCATTAATAATACAATAAAGGGTGAAATAGGAACTGAGTCTGTATGGGTAGAAATGGCAGAAAGAAGCGAAAACTAATTATGGAGTGATTTACCGGCCCCCAAGTCTTGGGAAAGAAGCAACTCACCCCATATGGCAGGAATTGAGTAGGGCAGCAATATACAACAACCTATGCATTATGGGGGATTTCAACTTCAGAAATATTGACTGGGACAACATTGTAGGTGACTATGAATCTGAAGACTTCCTAGACGCAGTACAGGAAAATTTTTTGAATCAACTAATTACAGAACTAATTACAGAACCTACTAGAGGTGACAATATATTAGACCTAGTATGAACAAATAAAGAAAATATTATCAGAGACATCACAATAGGGGAAGAACTTGGGAACAGTGATCACAGAGAAATCAGGTTTACCCTAAATTTGGAAAGGAAAAATAATGAAAATATGGTCAGAGTCCCAGACTTTCCATCGGCGGATTATGAGGGGTTAAGAAGGTACCTAGGCTTAGTTTAGAGTGTGTTGTATACACAATGTCCCGAGAAAGCAGTCATGATTATAAGAACCAATTTCGTCTTTCACTGCTTTTGAAGCGCGATGTTTCCAGAAGTTGCTAACCATGTTAACAAGTTTAGCTAAGAAGGTGACTATCGTGAAAGACTTTGGCTCCTCCTCGATAAAAAAAGTCAACTTGTTATCTCAGCGTTCATGTAGAGCGGGGAATCATTAGTTTAGGCACAGCCGGTGTTTCGCATAGTGTATGTGTCTTAATATTGGCATAGTTTATGTGAGTATATGTTTGTTAGCATAGCATGTGTGTCTCAGCGTTGACATGCCGAGTATATCTCAGTTTTGGCATAGCGTGTGTAGTGTATTCCAGAGGCAGGCGAAGATTTTCACCCTCAACTGACTGGGTTTCGTGTGTATTCCACTACAACAACAAGCATTGCCCAGCGTGCTTGTTCAGTTTACCTTCATCGCTCTTTAATACGTGGGAACAACACAAGAGGCGGTTTTCTGTACAGTCTTACAACACCAGTGACGATCAATCCTGTGTCGTCCAGGGCAGAGTTGGATCCTGACATCAATTATACAGACATTCCACTCCACCAATTCTATTTATCTCATTTCACTCTTAGGTAAGGTGGATCAAAGGGTATAGAAATCTAGAAGGGTGAAATAACATTGGTGGAAAGCTAGAGTGGAAACCGACAGGAAAATACCTCCCCCTCCCCACAAAAATATTTAACACACGGGTAGAAAAATCAACACACATTGTATATATCCTGACTTTACACATGTAGTATACCAAGTGAATCTATAACACCCACGGAGATTCACAACACTTCAAACTAAACTATCTTACAAAGCCTAACGTGTCCTCAATTAGATCAGGTTGGGTATAGTGATTCTATTTCCGGGAGTTTATTGTCGCTACATGAAACAAACACGGCGGCGAGTCCTACAGCTACACACTGTAATGGTCGGCGGAGCAAAGGACGAGACAGCGACGCTTACTCATTGGTGGAGCTTTAATAACAACAGCATGTGGTAACTAGGAGATGTGTGTGTGTTGTGAGGTAGTGAAGGACCACAACATCTCACGTTTTGTGTTACACGTCAAAGACTGAACAATGTGAAGCAGCGGCCCTCCCCCCACACCACGCTGCCTGTAGTAACACCACCGTTAATAAAGGACAAAACGGTACAATATGGAGGTGGTGGGTGGCGTGTGGACAAGGCACGAGAGAGCGGCCTTGTTAATATGATGGTCACCAGACACGGCCAACACCAGGTGGCGGGTGTAGCTCTTCCTGCTGAATAAAAACCAAGAGCGAGTTTGACGACGCTACACGAACACCGTCCTCAAGGGGACATCTTGGACTCGAGTGTGAGAGATAGAGACTCCCAAACAATCAAACACGTCTGGTTAATTCCTTCACTTTTATATAAGAACACATTCGTCTTCAACTAAACACGATTTCTTTTCAACTTCTCCTAAAAAATTCCTCTTCGACTCCAAGGCTGAAATTCGAGTCCCACTTGAAACGAATAAAATAAAATATATGTGAAGAGAAAATGTAAATAGTGTGTTTGACTGTGTGAGGCTGATGGAAGCAACACTAATTATGCTGTATAATGGGTTGTGTTCAGTAAGGTCAGAGTGATTAGTGGCGCGCGCCATCACCACTTCCCGCCTCCTATCCACGCCCCTACACCCACCACGCCTCCCTCTTGCCCAACTCAACACGCCCACTTAGCTACCCCTACACGCCCCTTACCCTCCCCCCACCATACACCACGCCCCTTGCTGCCTACCCCTTACGCGCCCCCACCCCTCCACACCACGCCCACCCACTCATCGTACACTAATAAGGTGATAAGATTACCTCATCATGACACTGGTGTGAATCAGCATCAGGAACTCACCTTCCCCTGCATCAAGGTGCCCACCCTCACCCACCCTACCTGGCAGCCACTCACCTGCGTATTATACCACCTGACACAGGAAATCACACACACACGGGATGACACGGTAGAACACAGTGCTTGTAAGGTAAATAGAAGCCAGTCTTAATGGGTCCCAACCTTAAACTAGTAGGACTGAGGCCCATTAGTATTGAGAGCCGTCAGGATTGGGACTCATTAAGACTGAGGTCTATTAAGACTGGAACCATTAGGCCTGTGGTATCTTTGGACTGAGGCTCATTAGGACTGAGAACCATTGGAAATGTGACCAATTAGAATTGGGGCCCATTAAAACTGGGACCCAATAGGACTGGGGCCCATTAGGACTAGGGCCCATTAGGACAGGGGTTCATTTGATAAGATGCC
This sequence comes from Homarus americanus, assembly GCF_018991925.1. Lineage (NCBI taxonomy): Eukaryota > Metazoa > Arthropoda > Malacostraca > Decapoda > Nephropidae > Homarus > Homarus americanus. The sequence continues at coordinate 6,440 of NW_024721374.1, read as the reverse complement.
CACCTAGTAACAGTGCAAAAGAGGGCATGCAAGATTATTCTCTCCCCTTCCTACTCCACATATCAAGAAGTGCTCAACACACTGACCCTTTCGACTCTCACTGACCATCACCACGACCTCATCTGCAAATTTGGTAAGAAGCTTCTACACCATCCTCGACGCCGGCTCCTACTACCACCTGAGATCCCTAGCCCGAGAATTGCTGTTTGACACCACAACCGCATCCAGCCCATACGTGCACGAACTGATCGCTATAAGAACAGCCCAGTCCCAACCATTGTAAAAATTATCAATAACTTGTAATAAACCAGTGTATTCACTCCCAGTAAACACTACTCCTTGCACTGTAACTATGTTGAAATGAACTGTAGTTTGAGCTTTTCCCCATCTGGTTATTATATGTCTTATTTGTGTCAATTATGTTATTTGTATATTAGTTGTAATTCGAAACCCATTCCCCAAATATGTAACTGTATATTTTCAGCCTTCTGGCTGCCAAGCTCTTTCAATAAACCGCTAATTATTATTATTATTATTATTATTATTATTATTATTATTATTATTATTATTACACTTAATTCTACCAGTTGAATCACAGGTGATGGCCGTCAGCCACGGTAGTTGAACACCAACTCAAAACAAGGGTTCGACTCCCTAATGAGAAAAATGTCCAATAAACAACATTTCAGGTCGAGTTGTTTACATATAGAATGGGGGACGGCCATCTTGTTTCCCTTTTTCACCGGGGGATTCTGCCGGCCGGTGTCACGACATGGCCGCCGGAGCCCATATAGCCCCTTTGTTACTACTGCTGCCGGATACACCTGTGTTGTAACCATAGGTGTATCTGGCACCTATACACACCTGCCTCGCAGTCAGGTGTAACCACCACCTGTACACACCTGTACATCACACACCACAACACCTTCCACACTCCCAACCAAACTTAAAGCAATTATTATATATCTATAGTGTAACTAACTACACATTACAATACACTGAAATAATAAAACAAAAATATATTCAGAATCTAAGAGAAGTATAGGAGAATAATCCTTAAATACAAACTCTATAAACTTAATCTTGGTTACACCGCATTTTTTTCAGTTAGACAATATATATAATTACATTGGGCAGTCCATTACCACAAATTACACTGATAAACGGTACGTAATGGATACTGAATTACAAGTCTCATAACTAAGTCTGGCTAAAACAGTGGTAGACATTGTTTAGACATAAACCAGTTGACTGCTGAGGTGAACATTAAACTAGTATGATAAAAATAGCAACCAATGATTTGAAGATTAATTAATGCAAATGTGAAATACCTAAGAGAATAGCAAATAAATGAAATACACCAACGAGATAAATAAATAAGAATGAATGGAAAATTATTGAACAATAAAATGAAAATAAGAAAACGAATAAACAGTAAAATGAAAATAAGTAAGAATAAAAAAAAGAATAACAATTACTACAATAAAACTAAATAAAACAAAATAAACAGAAAAGAATAAGAAACACAATAAATAAATAACACAGCAACACAAACAACATCATTTACTGTGTTACTTCACATCAACGTGTCCAACATTTGTCTTGACTCCATTTTCGTGAATATAACACACATCCCGGTAAAAAAAAAAAAAAACACCAACGACAACAATAAATAAATAAACATTAAAAATAAAGTCAATATATTTTCCCTAAGATTTTTTTTACTACGAAGTCAGGGCAAAAAGTTTGTATACAAATCTTCCTCAACATAATGCGGGGAAGCAGTTCTTTCACCACAGTTATACTCGTAGGTTATACTGTAGAGATCCCCGTGTTCAGAATACAGAGCCACTTATTAACGGTACAGTTACAGCCATTTATTGACGGTACAGTTACAGCCACTTATTGACGGTGCAGTTACAGCCACTTATTGACGGTACAGTTACAGTCCAAACTTCTTGTACACTTGGGGGCGGTTGACAACATGTGAACGCTGCTTGCATTATAAATTGTCAGAATAAAAAACTAAAAAAAAAATCCGATACTAAGAAAAAACTGAGTAAATTAATGTTAAAATATCAATCTACCTTACCTACATCACCTCCTTAAGTAGATGGTATATTATCCAGCATGTCCAGGGAATACCCGAGGAACCGACTCTATTCAGAGATAGTGAAGAAAACAAATTAAGTGAGATAGTAGTGACTAGTAACGATGTTAGTAAGCAAATAGACAAACTAAAGCCTAATAAGTCACCTGGTCCCGATGAGATATTTGCCAGAGTATTAAAGGAATGTAAGGAAGAGCTTAGTATGCCCTTAGCAAAGTTGTTTAACATGTCATTAAAAACAGGTGTAGTACCAGAATCCTGGAGGATAGCGAATGTAATACCGATTTTCAAGAAGGGGGATAGATCACTATCCTCTAACTACCGCCCAATCAGTCTAACATCAATAGTAGGCAAATTACTGGAAGCAATCATTTCAAACTCTATTCGAAATCACCTGGAGAAGCACCGATTGATCAATGATTCCCAGCATGGCTTCACAAGCGGACGTTCTTGCCTAACTAATCTATTAACATTCTTTTCATCAGTTTTCGAATCGGTGGACGAGGGGCACAATTATGATGTGGTTTATCTCGACTTTAGCAATGCCTTCGACAGAGTCCCCCACGAAAGACTAATTAGAAAGGTAGAAGCTCATGGCATCAAAGGTGACATCCTTAAATGGATTAGGGCGTGGTTACAGGACAGGAAACAGCGAGTGAGCATTAACGGCACTAAGTCCCATTGGAGCAACGTCACAAGTGGAGTTCCCCAAGGCTCAGTACTTGGACCACTATTATTTATTATATACATAAACGACATAGATATCGGCATTGACAGCAACATAAGTAAATTTGCTGATGACACTAAAATAGGACGTGTTATCAAATCTGACGAGGACTCGGCAAAACTACAGGAAGATCTAAACAAATTTTTCCCATGGTCTGAAAAATGGCAGATGAAATTCAACGTCTACAAATGTAAAGTACTCAGTATAGGAGATGTAAACAGGGAAACCAGATGCCAGATGAACAACGATGCCATAGAGAAATCCGACTGCGAGAGAGATTTAGGAGTAATGATAAGTAGGAACCTTAAGCCAAGTAAACAATGTGTTTTTGCTCGTAACAAGGCTAATAAAGTACTTGGGTTCATACAAAGGAGTGTTAGTTACAAGACTAGCGAGGCCATCCTAAAACTGTATCTTGCTCTTGTGAGACCACACCTGGATTACGCAGTTCAGTTCTGGTCACCGTATTACAGAATGAATATAGAATCCTTGGAAAGAATTCAGAGGAGAATGACAAGACTAATCCCGGGCATTAGGAACCTTGAGTATAGAGACAGGTTAAAGCATCTTAATTTGCACTCCCTCGAGAGACGTAGAGCGAGGGGCGACCTGATAGAGGTGTATAAGTGGAAGGCAGGGCTAAACAAAGGGGACATTACAAAGGTACTCAAACTATTCAACCAGGAGCGAACTCGTAACAATGGTTTTAAATTAGACAAATTTAGATTTAGGCGTGAAATAGGTAAACACTGGTTTGGAAACAGAGTAGTGGATGAATGGAACAAGTTACCAAATATCATCATTAACTCGAATACGCTGAATAGCTTCAAACATAGGTTGGATGCTTATATGAGCAATAGGGTTGGGTGTAAACGGGACTGCCCAGTATGGGCCAATAGGCCCGCTGCAGTTTCCTCCATTCTTATGTTCTTATGTTCTTATGTATTGTCTAAAATAATACAGTATAATTGGTTATTTTACTTCAATTTTGACTTTGTGTGATAATAGGACATAGTACCATAATAAACCTTTTCTCGAACTGTTAAATAACTCAACAAAATAATAATAATCCATTCTAAACAACTGATTATCAGACGTAGATGTCATAATTCAGCTCATCATAATTATCCATACACTCTCGTGTATAAATTCCACCGTCAAAATTTGTATTGTCGGAAGAAGTTTTACTGTCTGAATGTCTGTCTAATTCTACAAAACTCTCCGTTAGTATCCGTCTATTTCCTCTGTTACCTCATCACTTAAGAGTATTACAAAATATTACCACTGACTGTAACACCTGATGTGCAATGTGCATACTCATATTTATAATCCTGTGTATTTTGTAACTGAAAGAAAATACAGGTACAGGAATATTTAGTTACTCTTGCGGTATACAAAATCATACATCTATCTATCTATCTATCTGCTGTATCTATCTATCTATCTATCTATCTACTGTATTTATCTATTTATATCAATTTTATTAACTCACCTGTACCATTAATCATCAGTATATTTATCTTAATCTTCTTCCCATTTTGATTTATTCCTCTTAACAATGTATGTATCTACACCCACAAACATACCTACTATCCACTCCCAAACACCCACAAACAAACCTACTATCCACTCCCTACACCCACAAACATACCTACTATCCACGCCCTACACCCACAAACATGCCTCCTATCCACGCTCTACACCCACAAACATACCTACTATCCACGCTCTACACCCACAAACACACCTACTATCCACGCCCCACACCCACAAAAAAACCTACTATCCACGCCCCACACCCACAAACAAACCTACTATCCACGCCCCACACCCACAAACAAACCTACTATCCACGCCCTACACCCACAAACAAACCTACTATCCACGCCCTACACCCACAAACAAACCTACTATCCACGCCCTACACCCACAAACAAACCTACTATCCACGCCATACACCCACAAACAAACCTACTATCCACGCCCTACACCCACAAACAAACCTACTATCCACGCCACACACACACAAACAAACCTACTATCCACTCCCTACACCACAAACAAACCTACTATCCACGCCCCTACACCCTGAAAACAAACCTATCACACGCCCTACACTTTAAACAAACCTACTATCCCCGCCCTACACCCACAAACAAACCTACTATCACGCCTAGCCCACAAAACAGAAAACTTACTATCCACGCCCTACACACCACAATCAAACCTACTATCCTTCACCCACAATCAAACCTACTATCCATACCCCACACCCACAAACAAACCTACTATCACTCCCACCCACAAACAAACCTACTATCCACGCCCTACACCCACAAACAAACCTACTATCCACGCCCTACACCCACAAACAAACCTACTATCCACGCCCTACACCCACAAACAAACCTATTATCCACGCCCTACACCCACAAACAAACCTACTATCCACGCCCTACACCCACAAACAAACCTACTATCCACGCCCTACACCCACAAACAAACCTACTATCCACGCCCCAAACCCACAAACAAACCTACTATCCACTCCCTACACCCACAAACAAACCTACTATCCACGCCCTACACCCACAAACAAACCTATTATCCACGTTCTACATCCACAAACACACACTACCCACCACCTACACCCACAATAGAGTAAAGGAGGAATACAGAGTGTACTTACTCAGGGTAGCCATACCACTCTGGGTGGTTGATCCTTAGTGCAGCAGGAAAGAGAAAAATTATAAGTGGGTCATTCTATTCCTCGTGTGATGGATGGAAGGATGGATGGATGGATGGGTGGATGGATGGATGGGAGACTGAATGGGAGGATAGATGGGTAGATGGGTGACTGAATGGGATGAGAGATGGGTAGGTGGGTGAATCGGTGGATGGATAAACAGCTAACTGGATGAATGGACATATGGACTTGGATGGCATATTTGGATGTAAAACCCTACGATATGAAGAACATTTTGGACGTATAAACCCATGACAATTAACACCATTTTGGACTTACATCACAGGAAACAGGTAAAACATTTCTGTGATCGTCCTTCAATAATTCCATACGATAACCTTACCTGCATTTATCTCATTTACAGTATAAAATTTTAGTGTTAATTTCAGCATCGGAATCAATCAATCAATCTCTCTCTCTCTCTCTCTCTCTCTCTCTCTCTCTCTCTCTCTCTCTCTCTCTCTCTCTCTCTCAAGATGGAAAATTTCATGACGTAAAATCCGATGAAAACTCGACCCTGTTTATACGTGTTACTTCGAGGTTTTGTTTTCACGTTAACCTCATGTTTCGTTTCGATAAATGACACATATCACAGGAGGTGAACTACAAACTGAACTTTCACCTGACACCAACGACCGACCGACGGAAGATGGGGCTTCGGGTTTAGTCGTATCCCATTTGAGAGTTTTATGAATGTGAAGCCCCGAATTAGTCAACAAACCCTACAGCTCAATTTGGATTCGAACTTGTGCATCTTGTTCTTGAATCAGAACCTTATCTCACACATATATAGGGGTTAGGTTAGGTTGGGTTGGGTTAGGTTGGGTTGGGTTAGGTTAGATTGGGTTGGGTTAGGT
>NW_024721373.1:0-62630 GCF_018991925.1 Homarus americanus | reverse complement strand
AAGTCCGCTGATCGAGTATAACAAAGCCCCCTGATCGAGTATAAGAAAGTCCCCTGGTCGAGTAAGACAAAGTCCCCTGGCCGAGTATAACAAAGTCCCCTGATCGAGTATAACCAAGCCCCCTCATCGAGTTTAACAAAACACCCTGATCGAGAATAAAAATGCCCCCTGGTCGAGTATAACAAAGTCCCCTGGTCGAGTATAACAAAGTCCCATGATCGAGTATAACAAATTCCCCGATCGAGTATAAGAAAATCCACTAAACGAGTATAACAAATGTCCCCTGATTCAGTATAACAAAGTCCCCTGATTCAGTATAACAAAGTCCCCTGATCGAGTAAAACAAAGTCCCCTGATCGCGTATAACAAAGTTCCCTCATCGAGAATAACAAAGTCCCGTCATCGAGTATAACAAAGCCCCCTGATCGAGTATAAGAAAGGCCCCTGGTCAAGTATAACAAAGTCCCCTGGTCGAGTATAACAAAGTCCCATGATCGAGCATAACAAAGGCCCCGAATCGAGTATAACAAGGTCCCCTAATTGAGTATAACAAAGTACCCTTATCGAGTATAATAATGCCCCTGATCGAGTATAACAAAGTCCCCTGATCGAGTATAACAAAGACCCCTGGTCGAGTATAACAAAGTCCCCTGATCGAGGATAACAAACTCCCCTGGTCGAGTACAACAAAGTCCCCTGGTCGAGTATAATAAAGTCCCCTGATCGAGTATAACTAAGTCACCTGATCGAGTATAACAAAGGACCCTGATGAAGTATAACAAAGCCCTAAGATCGAGTATAACAAAGTCCTCTGAACTAGTATAACAAAGTCCCCTGATCGAGTAAAACAAAGTCCCCTTATCACGTATAACAAAGTTCCCTCATTGAGAATAACAAAGTCCCGTCATCGAGTATAACAAAGCCCCCTGATCGAGTATAAGAAAGGCCCCTGGTCGAGTATAACAAAGTCCCCTGGTCGAGTATAACAAAGTTCCATGATCGAGCCTAACAAAGGCCCCGAATCGAGTATAACAAGGTCCCCTAATTGAGTATAACAATGTCCTCTAATCGAGCATAACAAAGTCCCCTGATTGAGTATAACAAAGTCCTCTAATCGAGTATAAGAAAGTTCCCTCATCGAGTATAACAAAGCCCCACATCGAATATAAAGCCCCTGGTCGAGTATATAGCAAAGTCCCCTGGTCGGTGGCAAAGTCGCACATTCATATAACAAAGGCCTTATCGAGCAGGCAACAAAGGCCACCGTCATAACAAAATCCCCTAACTGAGTATAACAAAGTCTCCCCTGATCGGCGAAAAACAAACACCTGATCGAGTATATAACAAAGTCCCCTGATCGAGTAAGTATAACAAAGCCCCTGATCGAGTATAACAAAGTCCCCTGATCGAGTATAACTAAGTCCTGATCGAGTATAACAAAGGACCCTAATGGCGTATAACAAAGTCCCAAGATCGCGTATAACAAAGTCGCCTGATCGAGAAAAACAAAGTCCCCTCATTGAGTATAACAAATTCCCTGATCGAGTATAACAATTCCTCTGATCGAGTAAAACAAACCCCCTGATCGAGTATAACAAGGTCCCCTGATCGAGTATAACAATGTCCTCTAATCGAGCATAACAATGTCACCTGATTGAGTAAAACAAAGTCCCCTAATCGAGTATAAGGAAGCCCCCTCGTCGAGTATAACAAAGCCCCCTCATCGAGTATAACAAAGCCCCCTGATAGAGTATAACAAAGTCCTCTGATCGAGTAAAACAAAGCCCCCTGATCGAGTATAACAAAGTCCGCTAATTGAATATAACAATGTCCTCTAATCGAACATAACAAAGTCCCCTGGACGAGTTTTACAAAGTCCCCTGATCGAGTATAACAAAGCCCCCTCATCGAGTTTAACAAAACCCCATGATCGAGTATAAAAAAAACCCCTGGTCGAGTATAACAAAGTCCCCTGGTCGAGTATAATAAAGTCCCATGATCGAGTATAACATAGGTCTCTTATCGAGTATAACAAAGGCCCTTAGTCGAGTATAACAAAATCCCCTGATCGAGTATAACAAATTCCCCTGATCGAGTATAACAAAGTCCCCTGATCGAATAAAACAAACACCCCTGATCGAGTATAACAAAGTCCCCTAAACGAGTATAACAAAGCCCCCTGATCGAGTATAACAAAGTCCTCTGATCGAGTACACAAAGTCCCCTCATCGAATACTAGAAAGTCCCCTTATCGAGCATAATAAAACCCCCTGATCGAGAATAACAAAGTCCCCTGATCGAGTATAATAAAGTCCCATGATCGAGTATAACATAGGTCTCTTATCGAGTATAACAAAGGCCCCTAGTCGAGTATAACAAAATCCCCTGATCGAGTATAACAAATTCCCCTGATCGAGTATAACAAAGTCCCCTGATCGAATAAAACAAACACCCCTAATCGAGTATAACAAAGTCCCCTAATCGAGTATAACAAAGCCCCCTGATAGAGTATAACAAAGTCCTCTGATCGAGTAAAACAAAGCCCCCTGATCGAGTATAACAAAGTCCCCTAATTGAATATAACAATGTCCTCTAATCGAACATAACAAAGTCCCCTGGTCGAGTATTACAAAGTCCCCTGATCGAGTATAACAAAGCCCCCTCATCGAGTTTAACAAAACCCCATGATCGAGAATAAAAAAGCCCCCTGGTCGAGTATAACAAAGTCCTCTGGTCGAGTATAATAAAGTCCCATGATCGAGTATAACATAGGTCTCTTATCGAGTATAACAAAGGCCCTTAGTCGAGTATAACAAAATCCCCTGATCGAGTATAACAAATTCCCCTGATCGAGTATAACAAAGTCCCCTGATCGAATAAAACAAACACCCCTGATCGAGTATAACAAAGTTCCCTAATCGAATATAACAAAGCCCCCTGATCTAGTATAACAAAGTCCTCTGATCGAGTAAAACAAAGCCCCCTGATCGAGTACTAGAAAGTCCCCTTATCGAGCATAACAAAACCCCTTGATCGAGTATAAAAAAGCCCCCTGGTCGAGTATAACAAAGTCCCCTAGTCGAGTATAATAAACTCCCATGATCGAGTATAACATAGGTCTCTTATCGAGTATAACAAAGGCCCTTAGTCGAGTATAACAAAATCCCCTGATCGAGTATAACAAATTCCCCTGATCGAGTATAACAAAGTCCCCTGATCGAATTAAACAAACACCCCTGATCGAGTATAACAAAGCCCCGTGATCGAGTATAACAAAGTCCTCTGATCGAGTAAAACAAAGCCCCCTCATCGAGTACTAGAAAGTCCCCTTATCGAGCATAATAAAACCCCCTGATCGAGTATAACAAAGTCCCCTGATCAAGTATAACTAAGTCCCCTGATCGAGTATAACAAAGGACCCTAATGGCGTATAACAAAGTCCCCTGATCGAGTATAACAAAGTCCCCTGATCGTGTATAACAAAGTACCCTGATCGAATATAACAAAGTGCCCTGATCGTGAATAACAAAGTTCCCTGATCGAGTATAACAAAGTCCACTGATCGAGTATAAGAAAGGCCCCAGACCGAATATAACAAAGTCCCTAGTCGAGTAAAACAAACACCCCTGATCGAGTATAACAAAGCCCCCGATCGAGTATAACAAAGTCCCCTGATCGAGTATAACAAAGTCCCCTGATCCAGTATAACAAAGGCCCCTAATGGAGTATACCAAACACCCCTGATCGAGTATAACACAGTCCCAAAATCTAGTAAAACAAAGTCCCATGTTCGAGTATAACAAAGTCCCCTGATCGAGTTTAACAAAGTCCCCTTATCGAGTATAATAAATCCCCTTGATTGAGTATAATAAAGTCCCCTGATCGAGTATAACAAAGACCCCAGTTCGAGAATAACAAAGCCCCATTATCGAGTATAACAAAGCACCCTCATCGAGTATAAGAAAGGCCCCTGACCGAATAAAACAAAGTCCCAGTTCGTGTATAAGAAAGCCCCCTGATCGAGTATAACAAAGTCCCAAGATCGAGTATAATAAATCCCCTGATCGAGTATAACAAAGTCCCCTGAACGAGTATAACAAAGTCCCCTCAACGAGTATAACAAAGTCCCCTGGTCGAGTATAACAAAGTACCTTAATCGAGTATAACAAAGTCCCTGATCGAGTATAACAAAGTCCCCTGATCGAGTAAAACAAAGTCCCCTGATCGAGTATAACAAAGTTCCCTGATCGAGAATAACAAAGTCTCGTCATCGAGTTTAACAAACCCCCCTGATCGAGTATAAGAAAGGCCCCTGGTCGAGTATAACAAAGTCCCGAGAACGAGTATAACATAGACCCTCATCGAGTATAACAAAGTCACCTGTTCGAGTATAACAAATTCCCCTGATCGAGTATAACAAAGTCCCCTGATCGAGTATAACAAATTCCCTGATCGAGTATAACAAAGTCCCCTAATTGAGAATAATAATGTCCTCTAATCGAGCATAACAGAGTCCCCTGACCGAAAATAACAAAGTCCCCTAATCGAGTATAAGAAAGCCCCTCGTCGAGTATAACAAAGCCCCCTCATCGAGTATAAAAAAGCCCCCAGGTCGAGTATAACAAAGTCCCCTGGTCGAGTATAACAAAGTCCCATGATCGAGTATAACAAAGGCCCCGAATCGAGTATAACAAAGGCCCCTCGTCGAAAATAACAAATTCCCCTGATCAAGTATAACAATGTCCCTTGATCGAGTATAACAAAGTCCCAAGATCGAGTATAATAAAGCCCCCTGATCGAGTATAACAAAGTCCCCTGAGCGAGTATAACAAACTCCCCTGATCGAGGATAGCAAAGCCCATGATCGAGTATAAAAAAGTCCCCTGATCGAGTATAACAAAGTCCCCTTATCAAGTATAATAAAGCCCCCTGATCGAGTATAACAAAGTCCCCTGATCGAGTATAACAAAGTCCCCTGGTCGTGTATAACAAAGTCCCCTGGTTGAGAATTACAAAGTTCCTTGGTCGATTATAATAAAGTCCCATGATCGAGTATAACAAAGGCCCCTTATCGAGTATAACAAATGCCCCTGGTCGAGTATAACAAAATCCCCTGAAGAGTATAACAAAGTCCCCTGATCGAGTATAACAAAGTCCCCTGATCGAGTAAAACAAACACCCCTGATCGATTATAACAAAGTCCCCTGATCGAGTATAACAAAGCCCTTTGATCGAGTATAACAAAGTCCCCTGATCGAGTATAACTAAGTCCCCTGATCGAGTATAACAAAGGACCCTAATGGCGTATAACAAAGTCCCAAGATTGCGTATAACAAAGTCCCCTGATCGAGCATAACAAAGTCCCCTGATCGAGTATAACAAGGTGCCCTATCGAGAATAACAAAGTCCCTAATCCCTGATCGAGAATAACAAAGTGCCCTGATCGAGAATAACAAAGTCCACTGATCGAGTATAAGAAAGGCCCCACACCGAATATAACAAAGTCCACGCTGATCGAATTACTCAAAGTCCCTTATCGAGGTATAATAAAACCTGATCCGAGTATAATAATGAAGTCCCTGATCGAGTATAACAAAAGTCCCCTGGTCGTGTACTGGCAAAGTCCCCTGGTGGAGTATTACAAAGTCCCTGATCCAGGTATAACCAAAGCCCTCATCGAGTTAACAAAACCCCTGATCGAGTATAAAAAAAAGCTCCCTGATCGAGTATAACAAAGTCCCCTGATCGAGTATAATAAAGTCCCATGATCGAGTATAACAAAGTACCCTGATCGAGTATAACAAAGCGCCCTGATCGAGAATAACAAAGCCCACTGATCGAGTATAAGAAAGGCCCCTGACCGAATATAACAAAGTCCCTAGTCGAGTAAAACAAACACCCCTGATCGAGTATAACACAGTCCGCTGATCGAGTATAACAAAGGACACTAATGGCGTATAACAAAGTCCCAAGATCGTGTATAACAAAGTCCCCTGATCGAGTATAACAAAGTCCCGTGATCGAGTATAACAAAGTACCCTGATCGAGTATAGCAAAGCCCACTGATCGAGTATAAGAAAGGCCCCTGACCGAATATAACAAAGTCCCTAGTCGAGTAAAACAAACACCCCTGATCGAGAATAACAAAGCCCCCTCATCGAGTATAACAAAGTCCCAAGATCTAGTAAAACAAAGTCCCCTGATCGAGTATAACAAAGTTCCCTGATCGAGATTAACAAAGTGCCCTTATCGAGTATAATAAAGCCCCTGATCGAGTATAACAGAGTCCCCTGATCGAGTATAACAAAGACCCCTAAGCGAGTATAAAAAAGTCCCATTCTCGAGAAAACAAAGGCCCCTCATCGAGTACATCAAAGGCAAATGGTCGAGTATAACAAAGTCCCCTGGTCGAGTATAACAAAGTCCCATGATCAAGTATAACAAAGGCCCCGAATCGAGTATAGCAAAGGCCCCTGGTCGAAAATAACAAAGTCCCCTGATCGAGTATAACAAAGTCCCAAGATCGAGCATAACAAAGCGCCCAGTTCGAGTATAAGAAAGTCCGCTGATCGAGTATAACAAGGTCCCCTGGTCGAGTAAGACAAAGTCCCCTGGCCGAGTATAACGAAGTCCCCTGATCGAGTATAACAAAGCCCCCTCATCGAGTTTAATAAAGTGACCTGATCGAGTAAAAAAGCCCCTGATCGAGTATAGCAAGGTCCCCTTATCGAGAATAACAAGTCCCCTCGAGTATAACAAAGCCCCTGATCAGAGTATAACAAGTCCCCTTATCGAGTAATAACTAGTGCCACGATCCGAGTATAACCGAGTCCCCTGATCGAGTATGACAAAGGACCCTAATGGAGTATAACAAAGTCCCAAGATAGAGTATAACAAAGTCCTCTGATCGAGTATAACAAAGTCCCCTGATCGAGTATAACAACGTCCCATCATCGAGTTTAACAAAGCCCCCTGATCGAGTATAACAAAGTCCCCTGATCGAGTATAACTAAGTGCCCTAATCGAGTATAACAAAGGACTCTAATGGCGTATAACAAAGTCGCATGATCGAGTATAAAAATGTCCCCTGATCTTGTATAACAAAGTCCCCTGATCGAGTATAACAAAGTCCCCTGATCGAGTATAACAAAGACCCCTGATCAAGAATAACAAAGACCCTGATCGAGTATAACAAAGTCCTCTCGTCGAGTATAACAAAGTCCCCTGGTCGAGTATAACAAAGTCCCCTAATCGAGCAAAACTAAGTCCCCTGATCGAGTATAACAAAGGACCCTAATGGAGTATAACAAAGTCCCACGATAGAGTATAACAAAGTCCTCTGATCGAGTATAACAAAGTCCCCTGACAGAGTATAACAAAGTCCCGTCATCGAGTATAACAAAGCCCCCTGATCGAGTATGAGAAAGGTACCTGATCGAATATAACAATGTCCCTAGTCGAGTATATACAAAGTCCCCTGATCGAGTATAACAAAGTCCCCAGGTCGAGTATAACAAAGTTCCCTGATCGAGTATAACAATGCCCCTCATCGAGTATAAAAAAAGCCCCCTGGTCGAGTTTAACAAAGTCCCTGATCAAGTATAACAAAGCCCTCTGATCGAGTAGAACAAAGCCCCCTCATCGTTATAAAAAAGCCCCCTGGTCGAGTATAACAAAGTCCCTGGTCGAGTATACCAAAGTCTCATCGAGTATAACAAAGTCCCTGAGTATAACAAAGTCCCCTGATCGAGAACAAAGTCCCCTGATCGAGTATAATAAAGCCCCCTGATCGAGTATAAAAAAGCCCCCTGGTCTAGTATAACAAAGTCCCCTGGTGGAGTATAACAAAGTCCTATGATCGAGTATAACAAAGACCCTTTATCGAGTATAACAAAGGCCCCTGGTCGAGTATAACAAAATCCCCTGATCGAGTATAACAAAGTCCCCTGATCGAGTATAAAAAAGTCCCCTGATAGAGTAAAACAAATACCCCTGATCGAGTATAACAAAGTCCCCTGATCGTGTATAACAAAGCTCCCTGATCGAGTATAACAAAGTCCCCTGATCGCTTATAGTTAAGTCCCCTGATCGATTATAACAAAGGACCCTAATGGCGTGTAACAAAGTCCCAAGATCGAGTATAACAAAGTACCCTCATCGAATATAACAAAGTCCCCTGATCGAGAACATCAAAGTCCCCTGATCGAGTATAACAAAGTCCACTGAACGCGTATAACAAAGTCCCCTAATTCAGTTTAACAAAGTCCCCTGATTCAGTTTAACAAAGGCCCCTAAAGGAGTGTAACAAAGGCCCTTGATCGAGTTTAACAAAGTACCCTGATCGAGTATAACAAAGTGCCCTGATCGAGAATAACAAAGTCCCCTGATCGAGTATAACAAAGTCCACTGATCGAGTATAAAAAAGTCCCCTGATCCAGTATAACAAAGGCCCCTAATGGAGTGTAACAAAGGCCTTTCATCGAGTATAACACAGCCCCAAAATCTAGTAAAACAAAGTCCCATGATCGAGTATAACAAAGCTCCCTGATCGAGTATAACTAAGTCCCCTGATCGCTTATAGCTAAGTACCCTGATCGAGTATAACAAAGGACCCTAATGGCGTATAACAAAGTCCCAAGATCGAGTATAACAAAGTACCCTGATCGAGTATAACAAAGTCCCCTGATCGAGAATAACAAAGTCCCCTGATCGAGTATAACAAAGTCCATTGAACGCGTATAACAAAGTCCCCAAAATCAGTATAACAAAGTCCCCTGATTCAGTATTACAAAGGCCCCTAAAGGAGTGTAACAAAGGCCCTTGATCGAGTATAAGAAAGTCCCCTTATCGAGTATAATGAAGCCCCTGATCGAGTATAACAAAGTCCCCTTATCGAGAAGAGCAAAGACCCCTGATCGAGTATAACAAAGTCCCATTATCGAGTATAACAAAGTCCACTGATCGAGTATAACTATGGCCCCTGATCGAGTATAACAGAGGACCCTAATGGAGTATAACAAAGTCCCAAGTTCGAGTATAACAAAGTCCCCTGATCGAGTATAACAAAGCACCCTCATCGAGTATAAGAAAGGCCCCTGACCGAATAAAACAAAGTCCCTATTCGAGTATATACAAAGTCCACTGATCGAGTATAACAAAAACCCCTGATCGAGTATAAAAAAGTCCCCTGATCGAGTATAACAAAGTCCCCTTATCGAGTATAATAAAGCCCCCTGATCGAGAATAATAAAGTCCCGTCATCGAGTATAAAAAACCCCCCTGATCGAGTATAAGAAAGGCCCCTGGTCGAGTATAACAAAGTCCCAAGAAAGAGTATAACATAGACCCTCATCGAGTATAACAAAGTCCCCTGTTCGAGTATAGCAAATTCCCCTGATCGAGTATAACAAAGGCCCCTCGTCGAAAATAACACATTCCCCTGATTGAGTATAACAATGTCCCCTGATCGAGTATAACAAAGTCCAAAGATCGAGTATAATAAAGCCCCCTGATCGAGTATAACAAAGTCCCCTGAGCGAGTATAACAAACTCCCCTGATCGAGGAAAGCAAAGCCCATGATCGAGTATAAAAAAGTCCCCTAATCGAGTATAACAAAGTCCCCTTATCGAGTATAATAAAGCCCCCTGATCGAGTATAACAAAGTCCCCTGATCGAGTATAACAAAGTCCCCTGGTCATGTATAACAAAGTCCCCTGGTTGAGAATTACAAAGTTCCCTGGTCGATTATAATAAAGTCCCATGATCGAGTATAACAAAGGCCCCTTATCGAGTATAACAAATGCCCCTGGTCGAGTATAACAAAATCCCCTGATCGAGTATAACAAAATCCCCTGATCGAGTATAACAAAGTCCCCTGATCGAGTAAAACAAACACCCCTGATCGATTATAACAAAGTCCCCTGATCGAGTATAACAAAGCCCCCTGATCGAGTATAACAAAGTCCCCTGATCGAGTATAACTAAGTCCCCTGATCGAGTATAACAAAGGACCCTAATGGCGTATAAATAAGTCCCAAGATTGCGTATAACAAAGTCCCCTGATCGAGTATAACAAAGTCCCCTGATCGAGTATAACAAAGTACCCTGATCGAGTATAACAAAGTGCCCTGATCGTGAATAACAAAGTCCCCTGATCGAGTATAACAAAGTCCACTGATCGAGTATAAGAAAGGCCCCAGATCGAATATAACAAAGTCCCTAGTCGAGTAAAACAAACACCCCTGATCGAGTATAACAAAGCCCCCTGATCGAGTATAACAAAGTCCCCTGATCGAGTATAACAAAGTTCCCTGATCCAGTATAACAAAGGCCGCTAATGGAGTATACCAAAGACCCCTGATCGAGTATAACACAGTCCCAAAATCTAGTAAAACAAAGTCCCATGTTCGAGTATAACAAAGTCCCCTGATCGAGTTTAACAAAGTCCCCTTATCGAGTATAATAAATCCCCTTGATCGAGAATAACAAAGTCCCCTGATCGAGTATAACAAAGACCCCAGATCGAGAATAACAAAGCCCCATTATCGAGTATAACAAAGCACCCTCATCGAGTATAAGAAAGGCCCCTGACCGAATAAAACAAAGTCCCAATTCGTGTATAACAAAGTCCCCTGATCGAGTATAACAAAGTCCCAAGATCGAGTATAATAAATCCCCTGATCGAGATGAACGAGTATAACAAAGTCCCCTGAACGAGTATAACAAAGTCCCCTGGTCGAGTATAACAAAGCCCCTTAATCGAGTATAACAAAGTCCCCTGCTCGAGTATAACTATGGCCCTTGATCGAGTATAACAAAGGACCCTAATGGAGTATAACAAAGTCCCAAGATCGAGTATAAAAAAGTCCCCTGATCGAGTATAACAAAGTCCACTGATCGAGAATAACAAAGTCCCCTCATCGAGCATAACAAAGCACCCTCATCGAGTAAAAGAAAGGCCCCTGACCGAATAAAACAAAGTCCCTATTCGAGTATATACAAAGTCCACTGATCGAGTATAACAAAGCCCCCTGATCGAGTATAAAAAAGTCCCCTGATCGAGTATAACAATGTCCCCTTATCGAGTATAATAAAGCCCCCTAATCGAGTATAACAAAGTCCCCTGATCGAGTATAACAAAGTCCCCTGGTCGTGTATAACAAAGTCCCCTGGTTGAAAATTACAAAATCCCCTGGTCGATTATAATAAAGTCCCATGATCGAGTATAACAAAGTCCCAAGATCGAGTATAATAAAGCCCCCTGATCGAGTATAACAAAGTCCCCTGAACGAGTATAACAAAGTCCCCTGATCGAGTATAACAAAGTCCCATGATCGAGTATAACAAAGGCCCAAGATCTAGTAAAACAAGGTCCCCTGATCGAGTATAAAAAAGCCCCCTGGTCGAGTATAATAAAGTCCCCTGGTCGAGTATAACAAAGTCCCCTGATCGAGTATAACAAAGTCCCATGATCGAGTATAACAAAGGCCCCGAATCGAATATAACAAAGGGCCTTCGTCGAAAATAACAAATTCCCCTGATCGAGTATAACAAAGTCCCCTGATCGAGTATAACAAAGCCCCTGATCGAGCATAAGAAAATCCCCTGATCGAGTAAAACACATACCCTTGATCGAGTATAACAAAGTCCCCTGATCGAATATAACAAATACCCCTGATCGAGTATAACAAAGTCCCCTGATCGAGTATAACTATGGCCCCTGATCGAGTATAACAAAGGACCCTAATGGAGTAAAACAATGTCCCAAGATCGAGTATAACAAAGTCCCCTTATCGAGTATAACAAAGTCCCCTGATCGAGTATAACAAAGTCCCCTGATCGAGTATAACAAAGTCCCCTGATCGAGCATAAAAAAGCCCCCTGGTCAAGTATAACAAAGTCCGCTGATCGAGTACAACAAAGTCACCTGTTCGGTTATAACAAAGTCCATTGATCGAGTATAACAAGGTCCCCTTATCGAGAATAACAAAGTCCCGTGATCGAGTATAGCAAAGCCCCCTCATCGAGTATAACAAAGCCCATGATCGAGTATAAAAAAATTCCCTGATCGAGTACTAGAAAGTCCCCTGAACGAGTATAACAAAGTCCCCTGATTGAGTATAACAAAGCCCCTTCATTGAATATAACAAAGTCCCCTGATCGAGTATAACAAAGTCCCCTGATCGAGTATAACAAAGACCCCTGATCGAGTATAATAAAGTCCCCTGCTCGAGTATAACTATGGCCCCTGATCGAGTATAACAAAGGACCCCAATGGAGTTTAACAAAGTCCCAAGATCGAGTATAACAAAGTCCCCTGATCGAGTATAACAAATTCCCAAGATTGCATATAAAAAAGTCCCCTGATCAAGTATAACAAAGTCCCCTGATCGAGTATAACAAAGTACCCTGTTCGAGTATAACAAAGTACCCTCATCGAGAATAACAAAGTCCCCTGATCGAGTATAACACAGTCCACTGATCGAGTATAAGAAAGGCCCCTGACCGAATATAACAAAGTCCCTAGTCGAGTAAAACAAACACCCCTGATCGAGTATAACAAAGCCCCCTGATCGAGTATAACAAAGACCCCAGATCGAGTTTAACAAAGTCCCCTTATAGAGTTTTATAAATCCCCTTTGATCAAGTATAACAAAGTCCCCTGATCGAGTATAACAAAGACCCCAGATCGAGAATAACAAAGTCCCATTATCGAGTATACCAAAGCACCCTCAGCGAGTATAAGAAAGGCCCCTGACCGAATAAAACAAAGTCCCTATTCGAGTATAACTAAGTCCCCTGATCGAGTATATCTATGGCCCCTGATCGACTATAACAAAGGACCCAAATGGAGTATAACAAAGTCCCAAGATCGAGTATAACAAAGTCCTCTGATCGAGTATAACAAAGTCCACTGATCGAGAATAACAAAGTCCCCTCATCGAGCATAACAAAGCACCCTCATCGAGTATAAGAAAGGCCCCTGACCGAATAAATCAAAGTCCCTATTCGAGTATATACAAAGTCCCCTGATGGAGTATAACAAAGCCCCCAGATCGAGTATAACAAAGACCCCGGAAACAGTATAACAAAGTCCCTTGATCCAGTATAAGAAAGGCCCTTAATGGAGTATAACAAAGGCCCCTGATCGAATATAACAAAGTCATAAGATCGAGTATAACATATTACCCTGATCAAGTATAACAAAGTCCCTTGTATCGAGAATAACAAAGTCCCCTCATCGAGCATAACAAAGCCCCCTGCTCGAGTATAAGAAAGGCCCCTGACCGAATTTAACAAAGCCCCTATTCGAGTATATACAAAGTCCCCTGATCGAGTATAACAAAGCTCCCTCATCGAGTATAACAAAGACCGCTTATCCAGTATAACAAAGTCCCTTGATGCAGTATAACAAAGGCCCTTAATGGACTATAACAAAGGCCCCTGATCGAGTATGACAAAGTCCCCTCATCGAGTATAACAAAGCCCCCTGATCGAGTATAACAAAGTCCCCTGATCGAGTATAACTAAGTCCCCTGATCGAGTATAACAAAGTTCCCTGATCGAGAATAACAAAGTCTCGTCATCGAGTATAACAAAGTCCCCTGATCGAGTATATACAAAGCCCCTGATCGAGTATAACAAAGCTCCCTGATCGAGTATAACAAAGACCGCTTATCCAGTATAACAAAGTCCCTTGATGCAGTATAACAAAGGCCCTTAATGGAGTATAACAAAGGCCCCTGATCGAGTATAACAAAGTGCCCTGATCGAGTATAACAAAGCCCCCTGATCGAGTATAACAAAGTCCACTGATCGATTATAACTAAGTCCCCTGATCGAGTATAACAAAGGACCCTAATGGCGTATAACAAAATCCCAAGATTGCGTATAACAAAGTCCCCTGATCGAGTATAAGAAAGGCCCCTGACCGAATATAACAAAGTCCCTAGTCGAGTAAAACAAACACCCCTGATCGAGTATAACAAAGTCCCCTGATCGAGTATAACAAAGACCCCAAATCGAGAATAACAAAGTCCCATTATCGAGTATAACAAAGCACCCTCAGCGAGTATAAGAAAGGCCCCTGACCGAATAAACCAAAGTCCCTATTCGAGTATAACAAAGTCCCCTGATCGAGTATAACTATGGCCCCTGATCGACTATAACAAAGGACCCTAATGGAGTATAACAAAGTCCCAAGATCGAGTATAACAAAGTCCTCTGATCGAGTATCACAAAGTCCACTGATCGAGAATAACAAAGTCCCCTCAACGAGCATAACAAAGCACCCTCATCGAGTATAAGAAAGGCCCCTGACCGAATAAAACAAAGTCCCTATTCGAGTATATACAAAGTCCCCTGATCGAGTATAACAAAGCCCCCTGATCGAGTATAACAAAGACCGCTTATCCAGTATAACAAAGTCCCTTGATGCAGCATAACAAAGGCCCTTAATGGAGTATAACAAAGGCCTCTGATCGAGTATAACAAAGTCCCAAGATCGAGTATAACATATTCCCCTGATCAAGTATAACAAAGTCCCCTGTATCGAGAATAACAAAGTCCCCTCATCGAGCATAACAAAGCCCCCTGCTCGAGTATAAGAAAGGCCCCTGACCGAATTTAACAAAGCCCCTATTCGAGTATATACAAAGTCCCCTGATCGAGTATAACAAAGCTCCCTGATCGAGTATAACAAAGACCGCTTATCCAGTATAACAAAGTCCCTTGATGCAGCATAACAAAGGCCCTTAATGGAGTATAACAAAGGCCTCTGATCGAGTATAACACAGTCCCAAGATCGAGTATAACAAAGTCCCCTGATCGAGTATAACAAAGTCCCCTGATCGAGTATAACAAAGCCCCCTGATCGAGTATAACAAAGTCCCCTGATCGAGTATAACTAAGTCCCCTGATCGAGTATAACAAAGTCCCCTGGTCAAGTATAACAAAGTCCAATGATCGAGTATAACAAGGTCCCCTTATCGAGAATAACAAAGTCCCGTGATCGAGTATAGCAAAGCCCCCTCATCGAGTATAGCAAAGCCCATGATCGAGTATAAAAAAGTCCCCTGATCGAGTACTAGAAAGTTCCCTGAACGAGTATAACAAAGTCGCCTGATCGAGTATAACAAAGCCCCTTCATTGAATATAACAAAGTCCCCTGATCGAGTATAACAATGTCCCCTGATCGAGTATAACAAAGACCCCTGATCGAGTATAATAAAGTCCCCTGCTCGAGTATAACTATGGCCCCTGATCGAGTATAACAAAGTACCCCAATGGAGTATAACAAAGTCCCAAGATCGAGTATAACAAAGTCCCCTGATCGAGAATAACAAAGTCCCCTCATCGAGCATAACAAAGCCCCCTGCTCGAGTATAAGAAAGGCCCCTGACCGAATTTAATAAAGCCCCTATTCGAGTATATACAAAGTCCCATGATCGAGTATAACAAAGCTCCCTGATCGAGTATAACAAAGTCCCCTGATCGAGTATAACAAAGCCCCCTGATCGAGTATAACAAAGTCCCCTGATCGAGTATAACTAAGTCCCCTGATCGAGTATAACAAAGGACCCTAATAGCGGATAACAAAGTCCCAAGATCGCGTATAACAAAGTCCCCTGATCGAGTATAACAAAGTCCCGTGATCGAGTATAACAAAGTACCCTGATCGAGTATAACAAAGTGCCCTGATCGAGAATAACAAAGCCCACTCATCGAGTATAAGAAAGGCCCCTAACCGAATATAACAAAGTCCCTAGTCGAGTAAAACAAACACCCCTGATCGAGTATAACAAAGCCCCCTGATCGAGTATAACAAGGTCCCTTGATCGAGTATAACAAAGCCCCCAGATCGAGTATAACAAAGTCCCAAGATCTAGTAAAACAAAGTCCCCTGATCGAATATAACAAAGTCCCCTATTCGAGATTAACAAAGTGCCCTCATCGAGTATAATAAAACCCCTGATCGAGTATAACAAAGTCCCCTGATCGAGTATAACAAAGACCCCTATTCGAGTATAACAAAGTAGCATTATCGACAAAACAAAGGCCCCTGATCGAGTATAACAAAGGCCCCTGGTCGAGTATAACAAAGTCCTTTGGTCGAGTATAACAAAGTCCCATGATCGAGTATAACAAAGGCCCCGAATCGAGTATAGCAAAGGCCCCTGGTCGAAAATAACAAAGTCCCCTGATCGAGTATACTAAAGTCCCCTGATGGAGTATAACAAAGTCCCGAGATCGAGTATAACAAAGCCCCCAGTTCCAGTATAAGAAAGTCCGCTGATCGAGTATAACAAAGACCCCTGGTCGAGTGAGACAAAGTCCCCTGGCCGAGTATAACAAAGTCCCCTGGTCGAGTATAACAAAGTCCCATGATCGAGTATAACAAAGGCCCCTTATCGAGTATAACAAAGGCCCCTGGTCGAGTATAACAAAATAAACTGATCGAGTATAAAAAAGCCCCCTGGTCAAGTATAACAAAGTCCGCTGATCGATTACAAAAAAGTCACCTGATCGGTTATAACAAAGTCCCCTGATCGAGTATAACAAGGTCCCCTTATCGAGAATAACAAAGTCCCCTGATCGAGTATAACAAAGCCCCCTGATCGAGTATAACTAAGTGCCCTGATCGAGTATAACAAAGTCCCCTGATCGAAGATAACAAAGGCCCCTAATGGAGTATAACAAAGTCCCAAGATAGAGTATAACAAAGTCCTCTGATCGAGTATAACAAAGCCCCCTCATCGAGTATAAAAAAGTCCCCTGATCGAGTATAACTAAGTGCCCTAATCAAGTATAACAAAGGACTCTAATGGCGTATAACAAAGTCCCAAGATCGAGTATAAAAATGTCCCCTCATCGAGTATAACAAAGTCCCCTGATCGAGTATAACAAAGTCCCCTGATCGAGTATGACACAGACCCCTGATCAAGAATAACAAAGTCCCCTGATCGAGTATAACAAAGTCCTCTGGTCGAGTATAACAACGTCCCCTGGTCGAGTATAACAAAGTCCCCTAATCGAGCATAACTAAGTCTCTGATCGAGTGTAACAAAGGACCCTAATGGAGTATAACAAAGGCCCAAGATAGAGTATAATAAGGTCCTGTGATCGAGTATAGCAAAGTCCCCTGATCGAGTATAACAAAGTCCCGTCATCGAGTATAACAAAGCCTCCTGATCGAGTATGAGAAAGGTACCTGATCGAATATAACAATGTCCCTAGTCGAGTATATACAAACTCCCCTGATCGAGTATAACAAAGTGCCCAGATCGAGTTTAACAAAGTCCCCTGATCGAGTATAACAATGCCCCTCATCGAGTATAAAAAAGCCCCCTGGTCGAGTATAACAAAGTCCCCTGGTCGAGTATACCAATGTCCCATGATCGAGTATAACAAAGGCCCCGAATCGAGTATAACAAGGCCCCTGGTCGAAAATAACAAAGTCCCCTGATCGAGTATAATAAAGTCCCCTGATCGAGTATAACAAAGTCCCAAGATCGAGTATAACAAAGCCCCCAGATCGAGTATAACAAAGTCCGCTGATCGATTACAACAAAGTCACCTGACCGGTTATAACAAAGTCCCCTGAACGAGTATAAAAAAGTCCCCTAATCGAGAATAACAAATTCCCCATATCGAGTATAGCAAAGCCCCCTGATTGAGTATAGGAAAACCCAGGATCGAGTATAGAAAAGTCCCCTGATCGAGTATAACAAAATCCCCTTATTGAGTATAATAAAGCCCCCTGATCGAGTATAACAAAGTCCCCTCATCGAGTATAACAAAGTCCCCTGATCGAGTAAAACAAACACCCCTGATCGAGTCTAACAAAGTCCCCTAATCGAGTATAACAAAGCCCCCTGATCGAGTATAACAAAGTCCCCTGATCGCTTATAACTAAGTCCCCTGATCGAGTATAACAAAGGACCCTAATGGCGTAAAACAAAGTCCTATGATCGAGTATAACAAAGACCCTTTATCGAGTATAACAAAGGCCCCTGGTCGGGTATAACAAAATCCCCTGATCGAGTATAACAAAGTCCCCTGATCGAGTATAAAAAAGTCCCCTGATCGACTAAAACAAACACCCCTGATGGAGTATAACAAAGTCCCCTGATCGAGTATAACAAAGCTCCCTGATCGAGTATAACAAAGTCCCCTGATCGCTTATAACTAAGTCCCCTGATCGAGTATAACAAAGGACCCTAATGGCGTAAAACAAAGTCCTATGATCGAGTATAACAAAGACCCTTTATCGAGTATAACAAAGGCCCCTGGTCGAGTATAACAAAATCCCCTGATCGAGTATAACAAAGTCCCCTAATCGAGTATAAAAAATCCCCTGATTGAGAAAAAACAAACACCCCTGATCGAGTATAACAAAGTCCCCTGATCGAGTATAACAAAGCCCCCTGATCGAGTATAACAAAGTCCCCTGATCGCTTATAACTAAGTCCCCTGATCGAGTATAACAATGGACCCTAATGGCGTATAACAAAGTCCCAAGATCGAGTATAACAAAGTCCCGTGATCGAGTATAACAAAGTCCCAAGATCTAGTAAAACAAAGTCCCCTGATCGAGTATAACTAAGTCCCCTGATCGAGCATAACAAAGGACCCTAATGGCGTTAAACAAAATCCCAAGATCGCGTATAACAAAGTCGCCTGATCGAGTATAACAAAGTACCCTGATCGAGTATAACAAAGTACCCGGATCGAGTATAACAAAGTGCCCTGATCGAGAATAACAAAGTCCAATGATCGAGGATAAGAAAGGCCCCTGACCGAATATAACAAAGTCCCTAGTCGAGTAAAACAAACACCCCTGCTCGAGTATATGTTAGCCCCCTGCTCGAGTATTACAAAGCCCCCTGATCGAGTATAACAAAGTCCCCTGATCGAGTATAACAAAGTCCTCTGATCGAGTAAAACAAATCCCGCTGATCGAGTATAACAAAGTCCCCTAATTGAGTATATCAATGTCCTCTAATCGAGCATAACAAAGTCCCCTGAGTGAGTATAACAAAGTCCCCTAATCGAGTATAATAAAGTCCCCCTGATCGAGTATAACTATGGCCCGTGATCGAGTATAACAAAGACCTCTGATCGAGTATAATAAAGTCCCCCTGATCGAGTATAACTATGGCCCGTGATCGAGTATAACAAAGGATCCTAATGGAGTATAACAAAGTCCCAAGATCGAGTATAACAAAGTCCCCTGATCGAGTATAACAAAGTCCCCTCATCGAGTATAACAAAGTCCCCTGATCGAGTATAACAAAGTCCACTGATCGAGTATAAAAAAGCCCCTGGTCAAGTATAACAAAGTCCGCTGATCGAGTACTAGAAAGTCCCCTTATCGAGTATAATAAAACCCCCTGATCGAGTATAATAAAGTACCCTGATCGAGTATAACAAAGTCCCCTGGTCGTGTATAACAAAGTCCCCTGGTCGAGTATTACAAAGTCCCCTGATCTAGTATAACAAAGCCCCCTCATCGAGTTTAACAAAACCCCCTGATCGAGTATAAAAAAGCTCCCTGATCGAGTATAACAAAGTCCCCTGGTCGAGTATAATAAAGTCCCATGATCGAGTATAACAAAGTACCCTGATCGAGTATAACAAAGCGCCCTGATCGAGAATAACAAAGCCCACTAATCGAGTATAAGAAAGGCCCCTGACCGAATATAACAAAGACCCTAGTCGAGTAAAACAAACACCCCTGATCGAGTATAACAAAGCCCCCTAATCGAGTATAACAAAGGTCTCTTATCGAGTTTAACAAAGGCCCCTAGTCGAGTATAACAAAATCCCCTGATTGAGTATAACAAAGTCCCCTGATCGAGCATAACAAAGTCCCCTGATCGAGTAAAAAAAACACCCCTGATCGAGTATAACAAAGTCCCCTGATCGAGTATAACAAAGCCCCCTGATCGAGTATAACACAGTCCGCTGATCGAGTATAACAAAGGACACTAAAGGCGTATAACAAAGTCCCAAGATCGCGTATAACAAAGTCCCCTGATCGAGTATAACAAAGTCCCGTGATCGAGTATAACAAAGTACCCTGATCGAGTATAGCAAAGCCCACTGATCGAGTATAAGAAAGGCCCCTGACCGAATATAACAAAGTCCCTAGTCGAGTAAAACAAACACCCCTGATCGAGTTTAACTAAGTCCCCTGATCGAGCATAACAAAGGAACCTAATGATGTTTAACAAAGTCCCAAGATCGCGTATAACAAAGTCGCCTGATCGAGTATAACAAACTACCCTGATCGAGTATAACAAAGTACCCGGATCGAGTATAACAAAGTGCCCTGATCGAGAATAACAAAGTCCAATGATCGAGGATAAGAAAGGCCCCTGACCGAATATAACAAAGTCCCTAGTCGAGTAAAACAAACACCCCTGCTCGAGTATATGAAAGCCCCCTGCTCGAGTATAACAAAGCCCCCTGATCGAGTATAACAAAGTCCCCTGATCGAGTATAACAAAGTCCTCTGATCGAGTAAAACAAATCCCGCTGATCGAGTATAACAAAGTCCCCTGAGTGAGTATAACAAAGTCCCCTAATCCAGTATAAGAAAGCCCCCTCGTCGAGTATAACAAAGCTCCCTCATCGAGTATAAAAAAGCCCCCTGGTCGAGTATAACAATCGCCCCTCGTCGAAAATATCAAATTCCCCTGATCGAGTATAACAAAGTCCCGTGATCGAGTATAACAAAGTCACAAGATCGAGTATAATAAAACCCCCTGATCGAGTATAACAAAATCCCCTGAACGAGTATAACAAAGCCCCTGGTCGAGTATAACAAAGCCCCTTCATTGAATAAAACAAAGTCCCCTGATCGAGTATAACAAAGCCCCCTGATCGAGCATAAGAAAATCCCCTGATAGAGTAAAACACACACCCTTGATCGAGTTTAACAAAGTCCCCTAATCGAGTATAACAAAGACCCCTGACGAGTATAAAAAAGTCCCCTGATCGAGTATAACTATGGCCCCTGATCAAGTATAACAAAGGACACTAATGGAATATAACAAAGTCCCAAGATCGAGTATAACAAAGTCCCCTGATCGAGTATAACAAAGTTCCCTCATCGAGTATAACAAAGTCCCCTGATCGAGTAAAACAAAGTCCACTGATCAAGTATAAAAAAGCCCCCTGGTCAAGTATAACAAAGTCCGCTGATCGAGTACAACAAAGTCACCTGATCGGTTATAACAAAGTCCCCTGATCGAGTATAACAAGGTCCCCTTATCGAGAATAACAAAGTCCCGTGATCGAGTATAACAAAGCCCCCTCATCGAGTATAGCAAAGCCCATGATCGAGAATAAAAAAGTCCCCTGATCGAGTACTAGAAAGTCCCCTGAACGAGTATAACAAAGTCCCCTGATCGAGTATAACAAAGCCCCTTCATTGAATATAACAAAGTCCCCTGATCGAGTATAACAAAGTCCCCTGATCGAGTATAACAAAGACCTCTGATCGAGTATAATAAAGTCCCCTGATCGAGTATAACTATGGCCCCTAATCGAGTATAACAAAGGACCCTAATGGAGTATAACAAAGTCCCACGATCGAGTATAACAAAGTCCCCTGATCGAGTATAACAAAGTCCCCTCATCGTGTATAACAAAGTCCCCTGATCGAGTATGACAAAGTCCACTGATCGAGTATAAAAAAGCCCCTGGTCAAGTATAACAAAGTCCGCTGATCGAGTACTAGAAAGTCCCCTTATCGAGTATAATAAAACCCCCTGATCGAGTATAATAAAGTCCCCTTATCGAGTATAACAAAGTCCCCTGGTCGTGTATAACAAAGTCCCCTGGTCGAGTATTACAAAGTCCCCTGATCGAGTATAACAAAGCCCCCTCATGGAGTTTAACAAAACCCCTGATCGAGTATAAAAATGCTCCCTGGTCGAGTATAACAAAGTCCCCTGGTCGAGTATAATAAAGTCCCATGATCGAGTATAACAAAGTACCCTGATCGAGTATAACAAAGCGCCCTGATCGAGAATAACAAAGCCCACTGATCGAGTATAAGAAAGGCCCCTGACCGAATATAACAAAGTCCCTAGTCGAGTAAAACAAACACCCCTGATCGAGTATAACAAAGCCCCCTGATCGAGTATAACAAAGGTCTCTTATCGAGTTTAACAAAGGCCCCTAGTCGAGTATAACAAAATCCCCTGATTGAGTATAACAAAGTCCCCTGATCGAGTATAACAAAGTCCCCTGATCGAGTAAAACAAACACCCCTCATCGAGTATAACACAGTCCGCTCATCGAGTATAACAAAGGACACTAATGGCGTATAACAAAGTCCCAAGATCGCGTATAACAAAGTCCCCTGATCGAGTATAACAAAGTCCCGTGATCGAGTATAACAAAGTACCCTGATCGAGTATAGCAAAGCCCACTGATCGAGTATAAGAAAGGCCCCTGACCGAATATAACAAAGTCCCTAGTCGAGTAAAACAAACACCCCTGATCGAGTATAACAAAGCCCCCTGATCGAGTATAACAAAGTCCCAAGATTTAGTAAAACAAAGTCCCCTGATCGAGTATAACAAAGTCCCCTGATCGTGATTAACAAAGTGCCCTTATCGAGTATAATAAAGCCCCTGATCGAGTATAACAGAGTCCCCTGATCGAGTATATCAAACACCCCTATGCGAGTATAAAAAAGTCCCATTATCGAGAAAACAAAGGCCCCTCATCGAGTATATCAAAGGCAAATGGTCGAGTATAACAAAGTCCCCTGGTGGAGTATAACAAAGTCCCATGATCAAGTATAACAAAGGCCCCGAATCGAGTATAGCAAAGGCCCCTGGTCGAAAACAACAAAGTCCCCTTATCGAGTATAACAAAGTCCCAAGATCGAGCATAACAAAGCGCCCAGTTCGAGTATAAGAAAGTCCGCTGATCGAGTATAACAAGGTCCCCTGGTCGAGTAAGACAAAGTCCCCTGGCCGAGTATAACGAAGTCCCCTGATCGAGTATAACAAAGCCCCCTCATCGAGTTTAACAAAACACCCTGATCGAGTATAAAAAAGCCCCCTGATCGAGTATAACAAAGTCCCCTGATCGAGTACAACAAAGTGACCTAATCGGTTATAACAAAGTCCCTGATCGAGTATAACAAGGTCCCCTTATCGAGAATAACAAAGTTCCCTGATCGAGTATAACAAAGCCCCCCTGATCGAGTATAACAAGGTCCCCTTATCGAGAATAACAAAGTTCCCTGATCGAGTATAACAAAGCCCCCTGATCGAGTATAACAAAGTCCCCTGATCGAGTATAACTACGTGCCCTGATCGAGTATAACAAAGTCCCCTGATCGAGTATGACAAAGGACCCTAATGGTGTATAACAAAGTCCCAAGATCGAATATAACAAAGTCCTCTGTCGAGTTTAACAAAGTCCCTGATCGAGTATAACAAGTCCCTCATCGATAACTAAGTCCCCTGATCGAGTATAACAAAGGACCCTAATGGAGTATAACAAAGTCCCAAGATAGAGTATAACAAAGTCCTCTGATCGAGTATAACAAAGTCCCCTGATAGAGTATAACAAAGTCCCGTCATCGAGTATAACAAAGCCCCCTGATCGAGTATGAGAAAGGTACCTGATCGAATATAACAATGTCCCTAGTCGAGTATATACAAAGTCCCCTGATCGAGTATAACAAAGTCCCCAGGTCGAGTATAACAAAGTTCCCTGATCGAGTATAACAATGCCCCTCATCGAGTATAAAAAAGCCCCCTGGTCGAGTTTAACAAAGTCCCTGATCAAGTATAACAAAGCCCTCTGATCGAGTAGAACAATGCCCCCTCATCGAGTATAAAAAAGCCCCCTGGTCGAGTATAACAAAGTCCCCTGGTCGAGTATACCAAAGTCTCATGATCGAGTATAACAAAGTCCCCTGATCGAGAATAACAAAGTCCCCTGATCGAGTATAATAAAGCCCCCTAATCGATTATAAAAAAGCCCCCTGGTCGAGTATAACAAAGTCCCCTGGTGGAGTATAACAAAGTCCTATGATCGAGTATAACAAAGACCCTTTATCGAGTATAACAAAGGCCCCTGGTCGAGTATAACAAAATCCCCTGATCGAGAATAACAAAGTCCCCTGATCGAGTATAAAAAAGTCCCCTGATCGAGTAAAACAAATACCCCTGATCGAGTATAACAAAGTCCCCTGATCGTGTGTAACAAAGCTCCCTGATCGAGTATAACAAAGTCCCCTGATCGCTTATAGCTAAGTCCCCTGATCGATTATAACAAAGGACCCTAATGGCGTATAACAAAGTCCCAAGATCGAGTATAACAAAGTACCCTGATCGAATATAACAAAGTCCCCTGATCGAGAACATCAAAGTCCCCTGATCGAGTATAACAAAGTCCACTGAACGCGTATAACAAAGTCCCCTAATTCAGTTTAACAAAGTCCCCTGATTCAGTTTAACAAAGGCCCCTAAAGGAGTGTAACAAAGGCCCTTGATCGAGTGTAACAAAGTCACCTTATCGAGTATAATAAAGCCACTAATCGAGTATAACAAAGTCTCCTTATCGAGAATAGCAAAGACCCCTGATCGAGTATAGAAAAGTCCCATTATCGAGTATAACAAAGGCCCCTAATCGAGTATAACAAAGGCCCCTGGTCGAGTATAGCAAAGTCCCGTGATCGAGGATAACAAAGTCCCCTGGTCGAGTATAACAAAGTCCCCTGGTCGAGTATGACAAAGTCCCCTGATCGAGTATAACTAAGTCACCTGATCGAGTATAACAAAGGACCCTCAATGGAGCATAACAAAGCCCCAAGATCGAGTATAACAAAGTCCTGTGATCTAGTATAACAAAGTCCCCTGATCGAGTAAAACAAAGTCCCCTGATCGAGTATAACAAAGTTCCCTGGTCGAGAATAACAAAGTCTCGTCATCGAGTATAACAAACCCCCCTGATCGAGTATAAGAAAGGCCCCTGGTCGAGTATAACAAAGTCCCGAGAACGAGT
Source organism: Homarus americanus (assembly GCF_018991925.1). Taxonomy (NCBI): domain Eukaryota; kingdom Metazoa; phylum Arthropoda; class Malacostraca; order Decapoda; family Nephropidae; genus Homarus; species Homarus americanus. The sequence continues at coordinate 37,591 of NW_024721373.1, read as the reverse complement.
ATAACATAGACCCTCATCGAGTATAACAAAGTCCCCTGTTCGAGTATAACAAATTCCCCTGATGGAGTATAACAAAATCCCCTGATCGAGTATAACAAATTCCCTGATCGAGTATAACAAAGTCCCCTGATCGAGTAAAACAAAGCCCCTTGATCGAGTATAACAAAGTCCCCTAATTGAGAATAACAATGTCCTCTAATCGAGAAAAACAGAGTCCCCTGATCGAAAATAACAAAGTCCCCTAATCGAGTATAAGAAAGCCCCTCGTCGAGTATAACAAAGCCCCCTCATCGAGTATAAAAAAGCCCCCAGGTCGAGTATAACAAAGTCCCCTGGTCGAGTATAACAAAGTCCCATGATCGAGTATAACAAAGGCCCCGAATCGAGTATAACAAAGGCCCCTCGTCGAAAATAACAAATTCCCCTGATCGAGTATAACAATGTCCCTTGATCGAGTATAACAAAGTCCCAAGATCGAGTATAATAAAGCCCCCTGATCGAGTATAACAAAGTCCCCTGAGCGAGTATAACAAACTTCCCTGATCGAGGATAGCAAAGCCCATGATCGAGTAAAAAAAAGTTCCCTGATCGAGTATAACAAAGTCCCCTTATCGAGTATAATAAAGCCCCCTGATCGAGTATAACAAAGTCCCCTGATCGAGTATAACAAAGTCCCCTGGTCGTGTATAACAAAGTCCCCTGGTTGAGAATTACAAAGTTCCTTGGTCGATTATAATAAAGTCCCATTGATCGAGTATAACAAAGGCCCCTTATCGAGTATAACAAATGCCCCTGGTCGAGTATAACAAAATCCCCTGAAGAGTATAACAAAGTCCCCTGATCGAGTATAACAAAGTCCCCTGATCGAGTAAAACAAACACCCCTGATCGATTATAACAAAGTCCCCTGATCGAGTATAACAAAGCCCTTTGATCGAGTATAACAAAGTCCCTTGATCGAGTATAACTAAGTCCCCTGATCGAGTATAACAAAGGACCCTAATGGCGTATAACAAAGTCCCAAGATTGCGTATAACAAAGTCCCCTGATCGAGTATAACAAGGTCCCCTTATCGAGAATAACAAAGTCCCCTCATCGAGTATAACAAAGTCCCCTCATCGAGTATAACAAAGTCCCCTGATCGAGTATAACAAAGTCCACTGATCGAGTATAAAAAAGCCCCTGGTCAAGTATAACAAAGTCCGCTGATCGAGTACTAGAAAGTCCCCTTATCGAGTATAATAAAACCCCCTGATCGAGTATAATAAAGTCCCCTGATCGAGTATAACAAAGTCCCATGGTCGTGTATAACAAAGTCCCCTGGTCGAGTATTACAAAGTCCCCTGATCGAGTATAACAAAGCCCCCTCATCGAGTTTAACAAAACCCCCTGATCCAGTATAAAAAAGCTCCCTGGTCGAGTATAACAAAGTCCCCTGGTCGAGTATAATAAAGTCCCATGATCGAGTATAACAAAGTACCCTGATCGAGTATAACAAAGCGCCCTGATCGAGAATAACAAAGCCCACTGATCGAGTATAAGAAAGGCCCCTGACCGAATATAACAAAGTCCCTAGTCGAGTAAAACAAACACCCCTGATCGAGTATAACACAGTCCGCTGATCGAGTATAACAAAGGACACTAATGGCGTATAACAAAGTCCCAAGATCGTGTATAACAAAGTCCCCTGATCGAGTATAACAAAGTCCCGTGATCGAGTATAACAAAGTACCCTGATCGAGTATAGCAAAGCCCACTGATCGAGTATAAGAAAGGCCCCTGACCGAATATAACAAAGTCCCTAGTCGAGTAAAACAAACACACCTGATCGAGTATAACAAAGCCCCCTGATCGAGTATAACAAAGTCCCAAGATTTAGTAAAACAAAGTCCCCTGATCGAGTATAACAAAGTCCCCTGATCGTGATTAACAAAGTGCCCTTATCGAGTATAATAAAGCCCCTCATCGAGTATAACAGAGTCCCCTGATCGAGTATAACAAACACCCCTATCGAGAAAACAAAGGCCCCTCATCGAGTATATCAAAGGCAAATGGTCGAGTATAACAAAGTCCCCTGGTGGAGTATAACAAAGTCCCATGATCAAGTATAACAAAGGCCCCGAATCGAGTATAGCAAAGGCCCCTGGTCGAAAACAACAAAGTCCCCTGATCGAGTATAACAAAGTCCCAAGATCGAGCATAACAAAGCGCCCAGTTCGAGTATAAGAAAGTCCGCTGATCGAGTATAATAAGGTCCCCTGGTCGAGTAAGACAAAGTCCCCTGGCCGAGTATAACGAAGTCCCCTGATCGAGTATAACAAAGCCCCCTCATCGAGTTTAACAAAACACCCTGATCGAGTATAAAAAAGCACCCTGATCGAGTATAACAAAGTCCCCTGATCGAGTACAACAAAGTGACCTGATCGGTTATAACAAAGTCCCTTGATCGAGTATAACAAGGTCCCCTTATCGAGAATAACAAAGTCCCCTGATCGAGTATAACAAAGCCCCCTGATCGAGTATAACTAAGTGCCCTGATCGAGTCTAACAAAGTCCCCTGATCGAAGATAATAAAGGCCCCTAATGGAGTATAACAAAGTCCCAAGATAGAGTATAACAAAGTCCTCTGATCGAGTATAACAAAGTCCCCTCATCGAGTATAACAAAGTCCCCTGATCGAGTATAACTAAGTGCCCTAATCGAGTATAACAAAGGACTCTAATGGCGTATAACAAAGTCCCAAGATCGAGTATAAAAATGTCCCCTCATCGAGTATAACAAAGTCCCCTGATCGAGTATAACAAAGTCCCCTGATCGAGTATAACACAGACCCCTGATCAAGAATAACAAAGTCCCCTGATCGAGTATAACAAAGTCCTCTGTCGAGTATAACAAAGTCCCCTGGTCGAGTATAACAAAGTCCCCTAATCGAGCAAAAACTAGTCCCCTGATCGAGTATAAATTTAAAGGACCCTAATGGAGAGCAACAAACTCCCACGATAGAGAGTATAACAATGTCCTCTGATCGAGTATAACAAAGTCTCCCTTGATAGAGTATAACAAAGTCCTGCCATCGAGTATAACAAAACCCCCTGATCGAGTAAAAGAAAGACACCTAATCGAATATAACAATGTCCCTAGTCGAGTATATACAAAGTCCCCTGATCGAGTATAACAAAGTCCCCAGATCGAGTATAACAAAGTCCCCTCATAGAGTATAACAATGCCCCCTCATCGAGTATAAAAATGCCCCCTGGTCGAGTATAACAAAGTTCCTGATCAAGTATAACAAAGCCCTCTGATCGAGTAGAACAAAGCTCCCTCATCGAGTATTAAAAAGCCCCCTGGTCGAGTATAACAAAACCCTGTCGAGTATACTAAAAGTCTCATGATCATATAACAAAGTCCCCTGATCCAGTATAATGAAGTCCCTGATCGAGAATAACAAAGTCCCCTGATCGAGTATAATAAAGCCCCCTGATCGAGTATAAAAAAGCCCCCTGGTCTAGTATAACAAAGTCCCCTGGTGGAGTATAACAAAGTCCTATGATCGAGTATAACAAAGACCCTTTATCGAGTATAACAAAGGCCCCTGGTCGAGTATAACAAAATCCCCTGATCGAGTATAACAAAGTCCCCTGATCGAGTATAAAAAAGTCCCCTGATAGAGTAAAACAAATACCCCTGATCGAGTATAACAAAGTCCCCTGATCGTGTATAACAAAGCTCCCTGATCGAGTATAACAAAGTCCCCTGATCGCTTATAGTTAAGTCCCCTGATCGATTATAACAAAGGACCCTAATGGCGTGTAACAAAGTCCCAAGATCGAGTATAACAAAGTACCCTCATCGAATATAACAAAGTCCCCTGATCGAGAACATCAAAGTCCCCTGATCGAGTATAACAAAGTCCACTGAACGCGTATAACAAAGTCCCCTAATTCAGTTTAACAAAGTCCCCTGATTCAGTTTAACAAAGGCCCCTAAAGGAGTGTAACAAAGGCCCTTGATCGAGTTTAACAAAGTACCCTGATCGAGTATAACAAAGTGCCCTGATCGAGAATAACAAAGTCCCCTGATCGAGTATAACAAAGTCCACTGATCGAGTATAAAAAAGTCCCCTGATCCAGTATAACAAAGGCCCCTAATGGAGTGTAACAAAGGCCTTTCATCGAGTATAACACAGCCCCAAAATCTAGTAAAACAAAGTCCCATGATCGAGTATAACAAAGCTCCCTGATCGAGTATAACTAAGTCCCCTGATCGCTTATAGCTAAGTACCCTGATCGAGTATAACAAAGGACCCTAATGGCGTATAACAAAGTCCCAAGATCGAGTATAACAAAGTACCCTGATCGAGTATAACAAAGTCCCCTGATCGAGAATAACAAAGTCCCCTGATCGAGTATAACAAAGTCCATTGAACGCGTATAACAAAGTCCCCAAAATCAGTATAACAAAGTCCCCTGATTCAGTATTACAAAGGCCCCTAAAGGAGTGTAACAAAGGCCCTTGATCGAGTATAAGAAAGTCCCCTTATCGAGTATAATGAAGCCCCTGATCGAGTATAACAAAGTCCCCTTATCGAGAAGAGCAAAGACCCCTGATCGAGTATAACAAAGTCCCATTATCGAGTATAACAAAGTCCACTGATCGAGTATAACTATGGCCCCTGATCGAGTATAACAGAGGACCCTAATGGAGTATAACAAAGTCCCAAGTTCGAGTATAACAAAGTCCCCTGATCGAGTATAACAAAGCACCCTCATCGAGTATAAGAAAGGCCCCTGACCGAATAAAACAAAGTCCCTATTCGAGTATATACAAAGTCCACTGATCGAGTATAACAAAAACCCCTGATCGAGTATAAAAAAGTCCCCTGATCGAGTATAACAAAGTCCCCTTATCGAGTATAATAAAGCCCCCTGATCGAGAATAATAAAGTCCCGTCATCGAGTATAAAAAACCCCCCTGATCGAGTATAAGAAAGGCCCCTGGTCGAGTATAACAAAGTCCCAAGAAAGAGTATAACATAGACCCTCATCGAGTATAACAAAGTCCCCTGTTCGAGTATAGCAAATTCCCCTGATCGAGTATAACAAAGGCCCCTCGTCGAAAATAACACATTCCCCTGATCGAGTATAACAATGTCCCCTGATCGAGTATAACAAAGTCCAAAGATCGAGTATAATAAAGCCCCCTGATCGAGTATAACAAAGTCCCCTGAGCGAATATAACAAACTCCCCTGATCGAGGAAAGCAAAGCCCATGATCGAGTATAAAAAAGTCCCCTAATCGAGTATAACAAAGTCCCCTTATCGAGTATAATAAAGCCCCTTGATCGAGTATAACAAAGTCCCCTGATCGAGTATAACAAAGTCCCCTGGTCATGTATAACAAAGTCCCCTGGTTGAGAATTACAAAGTTCCCTGAACGATTATAATAAAGTCCCATGATCGAGTATAACAAAGGCCCCTTATCGAGTATAACAAATGCCCCTGGTCGAGAATAACAAAATCCCCTGATCGAGTATAACAAAGTCCCCTGATCGAGTATAACAAAGTCCCCTGATCGAGTAAAACAAACACCCCTGATCGATTATAACAAAGTCCCCTGATCGAGTATAACAAAGCCCCCTGATCGAGTATAACAAAGTCCCATGATCGAGTATAACTAAGTCCCCTGATCGAGTATAACAAAGGACCCTAATGGCGTATAACAAAGTCCCAAGATTGCATATAACAAAGTCCCCTGATCGAGTATAACAAAGTCCCCTGATCGAGTATAACAAAGTACCCTGATCGAGTATAACAAAGTGCCCTGATCGTGAATAAAAAAGTCCCCTCATCGAGTATAACAAAGTCCACTGATCGAGTATAAGAAAGGCCCCAGATCGAATATAACAAAGTCCCTAGTCGAGTAAAACAAACACCCCTGATCGAGTATAACAAAGCCCCCTGATCGAGTATAACAAAGTCCCCTGATCGAGTATAACAAAGTCCCCTGATCCAGTATAACAAAGGCCGCTAATGGAGTATACCAAAGACCCCTGATCGAGTATAACACAGTCCCAAAATCTAGTAAAACAAAGTCCCATGTTCGAGTATAACAAAGTCCCCTGATCGAGTTTAACAAAGTCCCCTTATCGAGTATAATAAATCCCCTTGATCGAGTATAACAAAGTCCCCTGATCGAGTATAACAAAGACCCCAGATCGAGAATAACAAAGCCCCATTATCGAGTATAACAAAGCACCCTCATCGAGTATAAGAAAGGCCCCTGACCGAATAAAACAAAGTCCCAATTCGTGTATAACAAAGTCCCCTGATCGAGTATAACAAAGTCCCAAGATCGAGTATAATAAATCCCCTGATCGAGTATAACAAAGTCCCCTGAACGAGTATAACAAAGTCCCCTGAACGAGTATAACAAAGTCCCCTGGTCGAGTATAACAAAGCCCCTTAATCGAGTATAACAAAGTCCCCTGCTCGAGTATAACTATGGCCCTTGATCGAGTATAACAAAGGACCCTAATGGAGTATAACAAAGTCCCAAGATCGAGTATAAAAAAGTCCCCTGATCGAGTATAACAAAGTCCACTGATCGAGAATAACAAAGTCCCCTCATCGAGCATAACAAAGCACCCTCATCGAGTAAAAGAAAGGCCCCTGACCGAATAAAACAAAGTCCCTATTCGAGTATATACAAAGTCCACTGATCGAGTATAACAAAGCCCCCTGATCGAGTATAAAAAAGTCCCCTGATCGAGTATAACAATGTCCCCTTATCGAGTATAATAAAGCCCCCTAATCGAGTATAACAAAGTCCCCTGATCGAGTATAACAAAGTCCCCTGGTCGTGTATAACAAAGTCCCCTGGTTGAAAATTACAAAATCCCCTGGTCGATTATAATAAGTCCCATGATCGAGTATAACAAAGTCCCAAGATCGAGTATAATAAAGCCCCCTGATCGAGTATAACAAAGTCCCCTGAACGAGTATAACAAAGTCCCCTGATCGAGTATAACAAAGTCCCATGATCGAGTATAACAAAGGCCCAAGATCTAGTAAAACAAGGTCCCCTGATCGAGTATAAAAAAGCCCCCTGGTCGAGTATAATAAAGTCCCCTGGTCGAGTATAACAAAGTCCCCTGATCGAGTATAACAAAGTCCCATGATCGAGTATAACAAAGGCCCCGAATCGAATATAACAAAGGGCCTTCGTCGAAAATAACAAATTCCCCTGATCGAGTATAACAAAGTCCCCTGATCGAGTATAACAAAGCCCCTGATCGAGCATAAGAAAATCCCCTGATCGAGTAAAACACATACCCTTGATCGAGTATAACAAAGTCCCCTGATCGAATATAACAAAGACCCCTGATCGAGTATAACAAAGTCCCCTGATCGAGTATAACTATGGCCCCTGATCGAGTATAACAAAGGACCCTAATGGAGTAAAACAATGTCCCAAGATCGAGTATAACAAAGTCCCCTTATCGAGTATAACAAAGTCCCCTGATCGAGTATAACAAAGTCCCCTGATCGAGTATAACAAAGTCCCCTGATCGAGCATAAAAAAGCCCCCTGGTCAAGTATAACAAAGTCCGCTGATCGAGTACAACAAAGTCACCTGTTCGGTTATAACAAAGTCCATTGATCGAGTATAACAAGGTCCCCTTATCGAGAATAAAAAGTCCCGTGATCGAGTATAGCAAAGCCCCCTCATCGAGTATAACAAAGCCCATGATCGAGTATAAAAAAATTCCCTGATCGAGTACTAGAAAGTCCCCTGAACGAGTATAACAAAGTCCCCTGATTGAGTATAACAAAGCCCCTTCATTGAATATAACAAAGTCCCCTGATCGAGTATAACAAAGTCCCCTGATCGAGTATAACAAAGACCCCTTATCGAGTATAATAAAGTCCCCTGCTCGAGTATAACTATGGCCCCTGATCGAGTATAACAAAGGACCCCAATGGAGTTTAACAAAGTCCCAAGATCGAGTATAACAAAGTCCCCTGATCGAGTATAACAAAGTCCCAAGATTGCATATAAAAAAGTCCCCTGATCAAGTATAACAAAGTCCCCTGATCGAGTATAACAAAGTACCCTGATCGAGTATAACAAAGTACCCTCATCGAGAATAACAAAGTCCCCTGATCGAGTATAACACAGTCCACTGATCGAGTATAAGAAAGGCCCCTGACCGAATATAACAAAGTCCCTAGTCGAGTAAAACAAACACCCCTGATCGAGTATAACAAAGCCCCCTGATCGAGTATAACAAAGACCCCAGATCGAGTTTAACAAAGTCCCCTTATCGAGTATAATAAATCCCCTTGATCGAGTATAACAAAGTCCCCTGATCGAGTATAACAAAGACCCCAGATCGAGAATAACAAAGTCCCATTATCGAGTATAACAAAGCACCCTCAGCGAGTATAAGAAAGGCCCCTGACCGAATAAAACAAAGTCCCTATTCGAGTATAACTAAGTCCCCTGATCGAGTATAACTATGGCCCCTGATCGACTATAACAAAGGACCCTAATGGAGTATAACAAAGTTCCAAGATCGAGTATAACAAAGTCCTCTGATCGAGTATAACAAAGTCCACTGATCGAGAATAACAAAGTCCCCTCATCGAGCATAACAAAGCACCCTCATCGAGTATAAGAAAGGCCCTTGATCGAGTATAACAAAGTCCCATGGTCGAGTATAACAAAGTCCCCTGATCGAGTGGAACAAAGCCCTTTGATCGAGTATAACAATGCCCCCTGATCGAGTATAAAAAAGCCCCCTGGTCAAGTATAACAAAGTCCGCTGATCGAGTACAACAAAGTCACCTGTTCGGTTATAAAAAAGTCCCCTGATCGAGTATAACAAAGTCCACTGATCGAGTATAAGAAAGGCCCCAGACCGAATATAACAAAGTCCCTAGTCGAGTAAAACAAACACCCCTGATCGAGTATAACAAAGCCCCCTGATCGAGTATAACAAAGTCCCCGGATCGAGTATAACAAAGTCCCCTGATCCAGTATAACAAAGGCCCCTAATGGAGTATAACAAAGACCCCTGATCGAGTATAACACATTCCCAAAATGTAGTAGAAAACAAAGTCCCATGTTCGAGTATAACAAAGTCCCCTTGATCGAGTATAACAAAGTCCCCTGATTGAGTATAACAAAGACCCCAGATCGAGAATAACAAAGCCCCATTATCGAGTATATCAAAGCACCCTCATCCAGTATAAGAAAGGCCCCTGACCGAATAAAACAGTCCCAATTCGTGTATAACAAAGTCCCCTCATCGAGTATAGCAAAGTCCCCTGAACGAGTATAACAAAGTCCCCTGAACGAGTATAACAAAGTCCCCAGGTCGAGTATAACAAAGCCCTTTAATCGAGTATAACAAAGTCCCCTAATCGAGTATAACTATGGCCCATGATCGAGTATAACAAAGGACCCTAATGGAGTATAACAAAGTCCCAAGATCGAGTATAACAAAGTCCCCTGATCGAGTATAACAAAGTCCACTGATCGAGAATAACAAAGTCCCCTCATCGAGCATAACAAAGCACCCTCATCGAGTATAAGAAAGGCCCCTGACCGGATAAAACAAAGTCCCTATTCGAGTATATACAAAGTCCACTGATCGTGTATAACAAAGTCCCATGATCGAGTATAACAAAGTCCCAAGATCGAGTATAATAAAGCCCCATGATCGAGTATAACAAAGTCCCCTGAACGAGTATAACAAAGTCCCCTGATCGAGTGTAACAAAGTCCCATGATCGAGTATAACAAAGGCCCAAGATCTAGTAAAGCAAGGTCCCCTGATCGAGTATAAAAAAGCCCCCTCGTCGAAAATAACAAATTCCCCTGATCGAGTATAAAAAAGCCCCCTGGTCAAGTATAACAAAGTCCGCTGATCAAGTACAACAAAGTCACCTGTTCGGTTATAACAAAGTCCAATGATCGGGTATAACAAGGTCCCCTTATCGAGAATAACAAAGTCCCGTGATCGAGTAAAGCAAAGCCCATGATCGAGTATAAAAAAGTCCCCTGATCGAGTTCTTGAAAGTCCCATGAACGAGTATAACAAAGTCCCCTGATCCAGCATAACAAAGCCCCTTCATTGAATATAACAAAGTCCCCTGATCGAGTATAACAAAGTCCCCTGATCGAGTATAACAAAGACCCTTGATCGAGTATAATAAAGTCCCCTGCTCGAGTATAACTATGGCCCCTAATCGAGTATAACAAAGGACCCCAATGGAGTATAACAAAGTCCCAAGATTGAGTATAACAAAGTTCCCTGATGATCGAGTATAACAAAGTCCCTGATCGAGTATAACAAAGTCCCCTGATCGAGTATAATAGAGTCCCCTGATCGAGTATAACAAAGTACCCTGATCGAGTATAACAAAGTACCCTGATCGAGAATATGAAAGTCCCCTGATCGAGTATAACACAGTCCACTGATCGAGTATAAGAAAGGCCCCTGACCGAATATAACAAAGTCCTTAGTCGAGTAAAACAAACACCCCTGATCGAGTATAACAAAGCCCCCTGATCGAGTATAACAAAGACCCCAGATCGAGTTTAACAAAGTCCCCTTATAGAGATTTATAAATCCCCTTTGATCGAGTATAACAAAGTCCCCTGATCGAGTATGACAAAGACCCCAGATCGAGAATAACAAAGTCCCATTATCGAGTATACCAAAGCACCCTCAGCGAGTATGAGAAAGGCCCCTGACCGAATAAAACAAAGTCCCTATTCGAGTATAACAAAGTCCCCTGATAGAGTATATCTATGGCCCCTGATCGACTATAACAAAGGACCCAAATGGAGTATAACAAAGTCCCAAGATCGAGTATAACAAAGTCCTCTGATCGAGTATAACAAAGTCCACTGATCGAGAATAACAAAGTCCCCTCATCGAGCATAACAAAGCACCCTCATCGAGTATAAGAAAGGCCCCTGACCGAATAAATCAAAGTCCCTGTTCGAGTATATACAAAGTCCCCTGTTGGAGTATAACAAAGCCCCCAGATCGAGTATAACAAAGACCCCGGAAACAGTATAACAAAGTCCCTTGATCCAGTATAAGAAAGGCCCTTAATGGAGTATAACAAAGGCCCCTGATCGAATATAACAAAGTCATAAGATCGAGTATAACATATTCCCCTGATCAAGTATAACAAAGTCCCCTGTATCGAGAATAACAAAGTCCCCTCATCGAGCATAACAAAGCCCCCTGCTCGAGTATAAGAAAGGCCCCTGACCGAATTTAACAAAGCCCCTATTCGAGTATATAAAAAGTCCCCTGATCGAGTATAACAAAGCTCCCTCATCGAGTATAACAAAGACCGCTTATCCAGTATAACATAGTCCCTTGATGCAGTATATGAAAGGCCCTTAATGGAGTATAACAAAGGCCCCTGATCGAGTATAACAAAGTCCCGTCATCGAGTATAACAAAGTCCCCTGATCGAGTATATACAAAGTCCCCTGATCGAGTATAACAAAGCTCCCTGATCGAGTATAACAAAGACCGCTTATCCAGTATAACAAAGTCCCTTGATGCAGTATAACAAAGGCCCTTAATGGAGTATAACAAAGGCCCCTGATCGAGTATAACAAAGTGCCCTGATCGAGTATAACAAAGCCCCCTGATCGAGTATAACAAAGTCCACTGATCGATTATAACTAAGTCCCCTGATCGAGTATAACAAAGGACCCTAATGGCGTATAACAAAATCCCAAGATTGCGTATAACAAAGTCCCCTGATCGAGTATAAGAAAGGCCCCTGACCGAATATAACAAAGTCCCTAGTCGAGTAAAACAAACACCCCTGATCGAGTATAACAAAGTCCCCTGATCGAGTATAACAAAGACCCCAAATCGAGAATAACAAAGTCCCATTATCGAGTATAACAAAGCACCCTCAGCGAGTATAAGAAAGGCCCCTGACCGATTAAAACAAAGTCCCTATTCGAGTATAACAAAGTCCCCTGATCGAGTATAACTATGGCCCCTGATCGACTATAACAAAGGACCCTAATGGAGTATAACAAAGTCCCAAGATCGAGTATAAGAAAGTCCTCTGATCGAGTATAACAAAGTCCACTGATCGAGAATAACAAAGTCCCCTCATCGAGCATAACAAAGCCCCCTGCTCGAGTATAAGAAAGGCCCCTGACCGAATTTAACAAAGCCCCTATTCGAGTATATACAAAGTCCCCTGATCGAGTATAACAAAGCTCCCTGATCGAGTATAACAAAGACCGCTTATCCAGTATAACAAAGTCCCTTGATGCAGCATAACAAAGGCCCTTAATGGAGTATAACAAAGGCCTCTGATCGAGTATAACACAGTCCCAAGATCGAGTATAACAAAGTCCCCTGATCGAGTATAACAAAGTCCCCTGATCGAGTATAACAAAGCCCCCTGATCGAGTATAACAAAGTCCCCTGATCGAGTATAACTAAGTCCCCTCATCGAGAATAACAAAGTCCCCTGATCGAGTATAACAAAGTCCCCTGGTCAAGTATAACAAAGTCCAATGATCGAGTATAACAAGGTCCCCTTATCGAGAATAACAAAGTCCCGTGATCGAGTATAGCAAAGCCCCCTCATCGAGTATAGCAAAGCCCATGATCGAGTATAAAAAAGTCCCCTGATCGAGTACTAGAAAGTCCCCTGAACGAGTATAACAAAGTCCCCTGATCGAGTATAACAAAGCCCCTTCATTGAATATAACAAAGTCTCCTAGTCGAGTATAACAAAGTCCCCTGATCGAGTATAACAAAGACCCCTCATCGAGTATAATAAAGTCCCCTGCTCGAGTATAACTATGGCCCCTGATCGAGTATAACAAAGGACACCAATGGAGTATAACAAAGTCCCAAGATCGAGTATAACAAAGTCCCCTGATCGCGTATAACAAAGTCCCCTCATCGAGTATAACAAAGTCCCCTGATCGAGTATAACAAAGTCCACTGATCGAGTATAAAAAAGCCCCATGGTCATGTATAACAAAGTTCGCTGATCGAGTACGACAAAGTCACCTGATCGGTTATAACAAAGTCCCCTGATCGAGTATAATAAGGTCCCCTTATCGAGAATAACAAAGTCCCGTGATAGAGTGTAACAAAGCCCCCTCATCGAGTTTAACAAAACCCCCTGATCATGTATAAAAAAGCCCCCTGGTCGAGTATAACAAAGTCCCCTGATCGAGTATAACAAAATCCCCTGATCGAGTATAACAAAGTCCCCTGATCGAGTAAAACAAACACCCCTGATCGAGTATAACAAAGTCCCCTGATCGAGTATAACAAAGCCCCCTGATCGAGTATAACAAAGTCCCCTGATCGAGTATAACTAAGTCCCCTGATCGAGTATAACAAAGGACCCTAATAGCGGATAACAAAGTCCCAAGATCGCGTATAACAAAGTCCCCTGATCGAGTATAACAAAGTCCCGTGATCGAGTATAACAAAGTACCCTGATCGAGTATAACAAAGTGCCCTGATCGAGAATAACAAAGCCCACTCATCGAGTATAAGAAAGGCCCCTAACCGAATATAACAAAGTCCCTAGTCGAGTAAAACAAACACCCCTGATCGAGTATAACAAAGCCCCCTGATCGAGTATAACAAGGTCCCTTGATCGAGTATAACAAAGCCCCCAGATCGAGTATAACAAAGTCCCAAGATCTAGTAAAACAAAGTCCCCTGATCGAATATAACAAAGTCCCCTATTCGAGATTAACAAAGTGCCCTTATCGAGTATAATAAAACCCCTGATCGAGTATAACAAAGTCCCCTGATCGAGTATAACAAAGACCCCTATTCGAGTATAACAAAGTAGCATTATCGAGAAAACAAAGGCCCCTGATCGAGTATAACAAAGGCCCCTGGTCGTGTATAACAAAGTCCTTTGGTCGAGTATAACAAAGTCCCATGATCGAGTATAACAAAGGCCCCGAATCGAGTATAGCAAAGGCCCCTGGTCGAAAATAACAAAGTCCCCTGATCGAGTATACTAAAGTCCCCTGATGGAGTATAACAAAGTCCCGAGATCGAGTATAACAAAGCCCCCAGTTCCAGTATAAGAAAGTCCGCTGATCGAGTATAACAAAGACCCCTGGTCGAGTGAGACAAAGTCCCCTGGCCGAGTATAACAAAGTCCCCTGGTCGAGTATAACAAAGTCCCATGATCGAGTATAACAAAGGCCCCTTATCGAGTATAACAAAGGCCCCTGGTCGAGTATAACAAAATAAACTGATCGAGTATAAAAAAGCCCCCTGGTCAAGTATAACAAAGTCCGCTGATCGATTACAAAAAAGTCACCTGATCGGTTATAACAAAGTCCCCTGATCGAGTATAACAAGGTCCCCTTATCGAGAATAACAAAGTCCCCTGATCGAGTATAACAAAGCCCCCTGATCGAGTATAACTAAGTGCCCTGATCGAGTATAACAAAGTCCCCTGATCGAAGATAACAAAGGCCCCTAATGGAGTATAACAAAGTCCCAAGATAGAGTATAACAAAGTCCTCTGATCGAGTATAACAAAGCCCCCTCATCGAGTATAACAAAGTCCCCTGATCGAGTATAACTAAGTGCCCTAATCGAGTATAACAAAGGACTCTAATGGCGTATAACAAAGTCCCAAGATCGAGTATAAAAATGTCCCCTCATCGAGTATAACAAAGTCCCCTGATCGTATAACAAAGTCCCCTGATCGAGTATGACACAGACCCCTGATCAAGAATAACAAAGTCCCCTGATCGAGTATAACAAAGTCCTCTGGTCGAGTATAACAACGTCCCCTGGTCGAGTATAACAAAGTCCCCTAATCGAGCATAACTAAGTCCCCTGATCGAGTGTAACAAAGGACCCTAATGGAGTATAACAAAGGCCCAAGATAGAGTATAATAAGGTCCTGTGATCGAGTATAGCAAAGTCCCCTGATCGAGTATAACAAAGTCCCGTCATCGAGTATAACAAAGCCTCGTGATCGAGTATGAGAAAGGTACCTCATCGAATATAACAATGTCCTTAGTCGAGTATATACAAACTCCCCTGATCGAGTATAACAAAGTGCCCTGATCGAGTATAACAATGCCCCTCATCGAGTATAAAAAAGCCCCCTGGTCGAGTATAACAAAGTCCCCTGGTCGAGTATACCAATGTCCCATGATCGAGTATAACAAAGGCCCCGAATCGAGTATAACAAGGCCCCTGGTCGAAAATAACAAAGTCCCCTGATCGAGTATAATAAAGTCCCCTGATCGAGTATAACAAAGTCCCAAGATCGAGTATAACAAAGCCCCCAGATCGAGTATAACAAAGTCCGCTGATCGATTACAACAAAGTCACCTGACCGGTTATAACAAAGTCCCCTGAACGAGTATAAAAAAGTCCCCTAATCGAGAATAACAAATTCCCCATATCGAGTATAGCAAAGCCCCCTGATTGAGTATAGGAAAACCCAGGATCGAGTATAGAAAAGTCCCCTGATCGAGTATAACAAAATCCCCTTATTGAGTATAATAAAGCCCCCTGATCGAGTATAACAAAGTCCCCTCATCGAGTATAACAAAGTCCCCTGATCGAGTAAAACAAACACCCCTGATCGAGTCTAACAAAGTCCCCTAATCGAGTATAACAAAGCCCCCTGATCGAGTATAACAAAGTCCCCTGATCGCTTATAACTAAGTCCCCTGATCGAGTATAACAAAGGACCCAAATGGCGTAAAACAAAGTCCTATGATCGAGTATAACAAAGACCCTTTATCGAGTATAACAAAGGCCCCTGGTCGAGTATAACAAAATCCCCTGATCGAGTATAACAAAGTCCCCTAATCGAGTATAAAAAAGTCCCCTGATTGAGAAAAAACAAACACCCCTGATCGAGTATAACAAAGTCCCCTGATCGAGTATAACAAAGCCCCCTGATCGAGTATAACAAAGTCCCCTGATCGCTTATAACTAAGTCCCCTGATCGAGTATAACAATGGACCCTAATGGCGTATAACAAAGTCCCAAGATCGAGTATAACAAAGTACCCTGATCGAGTATAACAAAGTCCCCTGATCGAGAATAACAAAGTCCCCTGATCGAGTATAACAAAGTCCACTGAACGCGTATAACAAAGTCACATAATTCAGTATAAAAAAGTCCCCTTATTCAGTATAACAAAGGCCCCTAATGGAGTGTAACAAAAGCCCTTGTTCGAGTATAACAAAGTCTCCTGATCGAGAATAACAAAGACCCCTGATCGAGTATAACAAAGTCCCATTATCGAGTATAACAATGGCCCCGAATCGAGTATAGCAAAGGCCCCTGGTCGAAAATAACAAAGTCCCCTGATCGAGTATACTAAAGTCCCCTGATGGAGTATAACAAAGTCCCGAGATCGAGTATAACAAAGCCCCCAGTTCCAGTATAAGAAAGTCCGCTGATCGAGTATAACAAAGACCCCTGGTCGAGTGAGACAAAGTCCCCTGGCCGAGTATAACAAAGTCCCCTGGCCGAGTATAACAAAGTCCCCTGATCAAGTATAACAAAGGCCCCTTATCGAGAATAACAAAGCCCCTGGTCGAGTATAACAAAATAAACTGATCGAGTATAAAAAAGCCCCCTGGTCAAGTATAACAAAGTCCGCTGATCGATTACAAAAAAGTCACCTGATCGGTTATAACAATGTCCCCTGATCGAGTATAACAAGGTCCCCTTATCGAGAATAACAAAGTCCCCTGATCGAGTATAACACAGCCCCCTGATCGAGTATAACTAAGTGCCCTGATCGAGTATAACAAAGTCCCCTGATCGAAGATAACAAAGGCCCCTAATGGAGTATAACAAAGTCCCAAGATAGAGTATAACAAAGTCCTCTGATCGAGTATAACAAAGCCCCCTCATCGAGTATAACAAAGTCCCCTGATCGAGTATAACTAAGTGCCCTAATCGAGTATAACAAAGGACTCTAATGGCGTAAACAAAGTCCCAAGATCGAGTATAAAAATGTCCCCTCATCGAGTATAACAAAGTCCACTGATCGAGTATAACAAAGTCCCCTGATCGAGTATAACACAGACCCCTGATCAAGAATAACAAAGTCCCCTGATCGAGTATAACAAAGTCCTCTGGTCGAGTATAACAACGTCCCCTGGTCGAGTATAACAAAGTCCCCTAATCGAGCATAACTAAGTCCCCTGATCGAGTGTAACAATGGACCCTAATGGAGTATAACAAAGGCCCAAGATAGAGTATAATAAGGTCCTGTGATCGAGTATAGCAAAGTCCCCTGATCGAGTATAACAAAGTCCCGTCATCGAGTATAACAAAGCCTCCTGATCGAGTATGAGAAAGGTACCTGATCGAATATAACAATGTCCCTAGTCGAGTATATACAAACTCCCCTGATCGAGTATAACAAAGTGCCCTGATCGAGTATAACAATGCCCCTCATCGAGTATAAAAAAGCCCCCTGGTCGAGTATAACAAAGTCCCCTGGTCGAGTATAACAAAGTCCCCTGGTCGAGTATACCAATGTCCCATGATCGAGTATAACAAAGGCCCCGAATCGAGTATAACAAGGCCCCTGGTCGAAAATAACAAAGTCCCCTGATCGAGTATAATAAAGTCCCCTGATCGAGTATAACAAAGTCCCAAAATCGAGTATAACAAAGCCCCCAGATCGAGTATAACAAAGTCCGCTGATCGATTACAACAAAGTCACCTGACCGGTTATAACAAAGTCCCCTGAACGAGTATAAAAAAGTCCCCTAATCGAGAATAACAAATTCCCCATATCGAGTATAGCAAAGCCCCCTGATTGAGTATAGGAAAACCCAGGATCGAGTATAAAAAAGTCACCTGATCGAGTATAACAAAATCCCCTTATTGAGTATAATAAAGCCCCCTGATCGAGTATAACAAAGTCCCCTAATCGAGTATAACAAACACCCCTGATCGAGTCTAACAAAGTCCCCTAATCGAGTATAACAAAGCCCCCTGATCGAGTATAACAAAGTCCCCTGATCGCTTATAACTAAGTCCCCTGATCGAGTATAACAAAGGACCCTAATGGCGTAAAACAAAGTCCTATGATCGAGTATAACAAAGACCCTTTATCGAGTATAACAAAGGCCCCTGGTCGGGTATAACAAAATCCCCTGATCGAGTATAACAAAGTCCCCTGATCGAGTATAAAAAAGTCCCCTGATCGACTAAAACAAACACCCCTGATGGAGTATAACAAAGTCCCCTGATCGAGTATAACAAAGCTCCCTGATCGAGTATAACAAAGTCCCCTGATCGCTTATAACTAAGTCCCCTGATCGAGTATAACAAAGGACCCTAATGGCGTAAAACAAAGTCCTATGATCGAGTATAACAAAGACCCTTTATCGAGTATAACAAAGGCCCCTGGTCGAGTATAACAAAATCCCCTGATCGAGTATAACAAAGTCCCCTAATCGAGTATAAAAAATCCCCTGATTGAGAAAAAACAAACACCCCTGATCGAGTATAACAAAGTCCCCTGATCGAGTATAACAAAGCCCCCTGATCGAGTATAACAAAGTCCCCTGATCGCTTATAACTAAGTCCCCTGATCGAGTATAACAATGGACCCTAATGGCGTATAACAAAGTCCCAAGATCGAGTATAACAAAGAACCCTGATCGAGTATAACAAAGTCCATTGATCGAGAATAACAAAGTCCCCTGATCGAGTATAACAAAGTCCACTGAACGCGTATAACAAAGTCACATAATTCAGTATAAAAAAGTCCCCTTATTCAGTATAACAAAGGCCCCTAATGGAGTGTAACAAAGGCCCTTGTTCGAGTATAACAAAGCCCCCTCATCGAGTTTAACAAAACCCCTGATCGAGATCGAGTATAACAAAGTCCCCTGATCGAGTATAACAAAGTCCCCTGATCAAGAGCCCCCTCAACGAGTATAACAAAGTCCCCTGATCGAGTACCCTGATCGAGTATAACAAAGTCCCCTAATCGAGTATAACAAAGCCCCCTGATCGAGTATAACAAAGATCGAGTAACAAAATCCCCTGGTCGAGTATAACAAAGTCCCCTAGTCGAGTATAACAAAGTCCCCTGATCGAGTATAACAAAGCCCCCTCTTCCAGATTAACAAAACTCCCTGATCAAGTATATAAAAGTCCCCTGGTCGAGTATAACAAATTCCCATGATAGAGTATGACAAAGGACCCTTATGAAGTATAACAAAGGCCCCTGGTCGAGTATAACAAAGTCAACTGATCGAGTATAACAAAGTCCCCTAATCGAGTATAACAAAGTCCCCTAATCGAGAATAACAAAGCCCCCTAATCGAGTATAACAAAGGTCCCTGATCGAGTATAACAAAGACCCGTGATCGAATTTAACAAAGTCCACTGATCGATTATAACAAAGTCCCCTGATAGAGTATAACAAAGCCCCCTGATCGAGCATAACAAAGTCCCATGATCGAGTATAACAATGGACCCTAATGGAGTATAACAAAGTACCAAGATCGAGTATAACAAAGTCCCTGTATCGAGAATAACAAAGTCCCCTCATCGAGCATAACAAAGCCCCCTACTCGAGTATAAGAAAGGCCCATAACCGAATATAACAAAGTCCCTATTCGAGTAGATACAAAGTCCCTTGATCGAGTATAACAAAGCCCCCTGATCGAGTATAACAAAGACCGCTGATCCAGTATAACAAAGTCCCATGATCCAGTATAAAAAAGGCCCTTAATGGAGTATAACAAAGGCCCTTGATCGAGTATAACACAGTCCCAAGATCGAGTATAACAAAGTCCCCTTATCAAGTATAACAAAGTCCCCTGATCGAGTATAACAAAGTCCCCTTATCGAGCATAATAAAGCCCCTGATCGAGTATAACAAAGTTACCTAATCGAGTATAACAAAGCCCCCTGGTTCGAGTAAACAAAGTCCCCTGGTCGAGTACAACAAAGTCCCCTGATCGAGTATAACAAAGCCCTCTGATCGAGTATAACAAAGCAAACTGATCGATTATAAAAAAGGTACCATGATCGAGTATAACAAAGGCCCCTTATCGAATATAACAAAGGCCCCTAGGCGAGTATAACAAAATCCCCTGATCGAGTATATTAAATTCCCCTTATCGAGTATAACAAAGTCCCCTAATCGAGTATAACAAAGCCCCCTGATCGAGTATAACAACGTCCCCTGGTCGAGTATAACAAAGTCCCCTGGTCGAGTATAACAAAGTCCCCTGGTCGAGTATAACAAAGTCCCCTAATCGAGCATAACTAAGTCCCCTGATCGAGTATAACAAAGGACCCTAATGGAGTATAACAAAGTCCCAAGGTCGAGTATAACAAAGTCCTCTGATCGAGTATAACAAAGACCCCTGATCGAGTATAACAAAGTCCCGTCATCAAGTATAACAAAGCCCCCTAATCGAGTATAAGAAAGGCACCTGATCGAATATAACAATGTCCTTAGTCGAGTATATACAAAGTCCCCAGATCGAGTATAACAAAGTCCACTGATCGAGTATAACAATGCCCCCTCATCGAGCATAAAAAAGCCCCGTGGTCGAGTATAACAAAGTCCCTGATCAAGTATAACAAAGCCCTCTGATCGAGTAGAACAAAGTACCCTCATCGAGTATAAAAAAGCCCCCTGGTCGAGTATAACAAAGTCCCCTGGTAGAGTATAACAAAGTCCCATGATCGAGTATAACAAAGGCCCCGAATCGAGTATAATAAAGTCCCCTGATCGAGTATAACAAAGTCCCAAGATCGAGTATAACAAAGACCCCTGATCGAGTATAACAAAGTCCGCTGATCGATTACAACAAAGTCACCTGATCGGTTATAATAAAGTCCCCTGAACGAGTATAACAAAGTCCCCTTATCGAGAATAACAAATTCCCCTGATCGAGTATAGCAAAGCCCCCTGATCGAGTATAGCAAAGCCCATGATCGAGTATAATAAAGTCACCTGATCGAGTATAACAAAGTCCTAAGATCGAGTATAATAAAGCCCCCAGATCGAGTTTAACAAAGTCCGCTGATCGATTACAACAAAGTCACCTGATCGGTTATAAGAAAGTCCCCTGAACGAGTATAACAAAGGCCCCTGGTCGAGTATAACAAAGTCCCCTGGTCGAGTATAACAAAGTCCCATGATCTAGTATAACAAAGTCCCAAGATCGAGTATAACAAAACCCCAGATCGAGTATAACAAAGTCCGCTGATCGAGTATAACAAAGTCCCCAGTATAACAAAGTCCCTGATCGAGTATAACAAGGTCCCCTGATCGAGTAAAACAAAGCCCCCTGATCGAGTATAACAAAGTCCCCTGGTCGAGTATAACAAAGTCCCATGATCTAGTATAACAAAGTCCCAAGATCGAGTATAACAAAACCCCAGATCGAGTATAACAAAGTCCGCTAATCGAGTATAACAAAGCCCCCTGATCGAGTATAACAAAGTCCCCAGATCGAGTATAACAAATTCCCCTGTTAGAGTATAACAAAGTCCCTGATCGAGTATAACTAAGTCCCCTGATCGAGTATAAGAAAGTCTCCTGATCGAGTATAACAAAGTCCCTTGATCGAGAAAAACAAAGCCCCCTGATCGAGTATAACAAAGTCCCCTCATCGAGTATAACAAAGTCCCCTGGTCGAGTATAACAAAGTCCCCTGGTCGAGTATAACAAAGTCCCCTCATCGAGTATAACAAAGCACCCTCATCGAGTTTAACAAAACTCCCTGATCAAGTATATAAAAGTCCCCTGGTCGAGTATATCAAAGTCACATGATAGCGTATAACAAAGGCCCCTTATCGAGAATAACAAAGGCCCCTGGTCGAGTATAATAAAGTCAACTCATCGAATATAACAAAGTACCCTGATCGAGTATAACAAATTCCCATGATCGAGTAAAACAAACACCACTGATCGAGTATAATAAATGCCCCTGGTCGAGTATAACAAAGTCAACTGATCGAGTATAACAAAGTCCCCTGATCGAGAATAACAAAGTCCCCTCATCGAGTATAACAAAGCCCCCTCATCGATTATAAAAAAGCCCCCGGGTCGAGTATAACAAATTCCCTTATCGAGTATAACAAAACCCTCTGATCGAGTATAACAAAGCCCTCTCATCGAGTATAAAAAAGCACCCTGTTCGAGTATAACAAAGTCCCCTGATCGAGTAAAGCAAAATCCCCTAATCGAATATAACAAGGTCCCCTTGTCGAGTATAACAAAGTCCCCTCATCGAATATAACAAAGGCCCCTGATCGAGTATAACAAAGTTCCCTGATCGAATATAACAAAGTCCCATTATCGAGTATAACAAAGTCCCCTAATCGAGTATAACAACGCCCCCTAATCGAGTATAACAAAGGTCCCTTATCGAGAATAACAAAGGTCCCTGGTCGAGTATAATAAAGTCAACTCATCGAATATAACAAAGTACCCTGATCGAGTATAACAAATTCCCATGATCGAGTAAAACAAACACCCCTGATCGAGTATAATAAAGGCCCCTGGTCGAGTATAACAAAGTCAACTGATCGAGTATAACAAAGTCCCTTGATCGAGAATAACAAAGTCCCCTCATCGAGTATAGCAAAGCCCCCTCATCGATTATAAAAAAGCCCCCGGGTCGAGTATAACGAATTCCCTGATCGAGTATAACAAAACCCTCTGATCGAGTATAACAAAGCCCTCTCATCGAGTATAAAAAAGCCACCTGTTCGAGTATAACAAAGTCCCCTGATCGAGTAAAGCAAAATCCCCTGATCGATTATAACAAGGTCCCCTGATCGATTGTAACAAAGCCCCCTGATCGAGTATACCAAAGTCCCCTGATCGAGTATAACAAAGGCCCCTGATCGAGTATAACAAAGTCCCAAGATCGAGTAAAACAAAGTCCCCTGAACGAGTATAACCAAAGGCCCCTGATCGTGTAAAACAAAGCCCCTTAATCGAGAATGACAAAGCCCCCTTGTCAAGTTTAACAAAGTCCCCTGATCAAGTATAACAAAGTCCCCTGATCAAGTATAACAAAGTTCATTGATCGAGTATAAAAAGTCCCCTGATTGAGTATAACAAAGTCCTTTAGTCGGGTATAACAAAGTCCCCTGATTGAGTATAACAAAGCCCCCTAATCGAGTAAAACAAATTCCCATGATTGAGTATAACAAAGTCCCCTGATCGAGTATAACAAAGTCCCCTGTTCGAGTATAACAAAGGCCCCTGATCGTATATAACAAAGGCCCCTCATCGAGTATAACAAAACCCCCTGATCAAGTATAACAAAGTCCCCTAATCGAGTATAACAAATGACCCTGATCAAGTATAACAAAGTCCCCTCATCGAGTACAACAAAGTCCCCTAATCGAGTATAATAAAGTCCCCTCATCGAGTATAACAAAGTCGCCTGTTTGAGTATAACAAAGTTCCCTAATCGAGTATAACAAAGTCCCTTGATCGAGTATAAGAAAGGCCCCTTGTCGAGTATAACAAAGTCCCCTCATCGAATATAACAAAGGCCCCTGATCGAGTATAACAAAGTTCCCTGATCCAATATAACAAAGTCCCATGATCGAGTATAACAAAGTCCCCTAATCGAGTATAACAACGCCCCCTAATCGAGTATAACAAAGGTCCCTGATCGAGTATAACAAAGACCCATGATAGAATATAACAAATTCCTCTGATTTGAGTATAACAAAGTCCCCTGATCGAGTAAAACAAAGCCCCCAAATCGAGTATAACAAAGTATCCTGATCGAGTATAACAAACTCCTCTGGTTGAGTATAACAAAGCCCGCTCATCGAGTATAACAAAGCCCCCTTTTCGGGTATAACAAAGCCCCCTTTTCGAGTATAATAAAGTCACCTGGTCGATTGTAACAAAGTCTTAAGATGGAGTATAACAAAGGTCCCTAATCGAGTGTAACAAAGTCCCCTGGTCGAGTAAAAAAGGTCCCCTGATCGAGTAAACCAAAGTCCCCTGATCGAGTATAACAAGGTCCCCTGATCGAGTATAGCAAAGCCCCCTGATCGAGTATAACAAAGGACCCTAATGGAGTATAACAAAGTCCCAAGATCGAGTATAACAAAGCCCCCTGATCGAGTATATGAAAGGCCCCTGCTCGGGGATAACAAAGCCCTCTGATCGAGTATAACAAAGTCCCCTGATCGAGTGTAAGAAATTCCCCTGATCGAGTATAACAAAGTCTCCTAATCGAGTATAACAAAGCCCCCTGGTAAAGTATAACAAAGCCCCCTTTTAGAGTATAACAAAGTCCCCTGGTCGAGTTTAACAAAGTCCCATGATGGAGTATAACAAAGGCCCCAAATCGAGTGTAACAAAGGCCCCTGGTCGAGTATAAAAAGGTCCCCTGATCGAGTAAAGCAAAGTCCACTGATCGAGTATAACAAGGTCCCCTGATCGATTATAACAAAGCCCCCTGATCGAGTATAACAAAGTCCCCTGATCGAGTAAAGCAAAGTCCCCTGATTGATGTATAACAAGGTCCCCTGATCGATTATAACAAAGTCCCCTGATCGAGTATAACAAAGTCACTTGATCGAGTATAACAAAGGCCCCTGTTCGAGTATAACAAAGTCCCAAGATCGAGTATAACAAAGTCCTCTGAACGAGTATACCTAAAGGCCCCTGATCGTGTATAACAAAGCCACTTGATCTAGTATAACAAAGCCCCTTGTCGAGTATAACAAAGTCTCCTCATCGAGTATAACAAAGTCCCCAGATCGAGTATAACAAAGTCGCCTGAATGAGTATAACAAAGTCCTTTAGTCGGGTCTAACAAAGTCCCCTGATTAAGTATAACAAAGCCCTCTAATCGAGTATAACAAATTCCCATGATTGAGTATAACAAAGTCCCCTGATCGAGTATAACAAAGTCCCCTGTTCGAGTATAACAAAGGCCCCTCATCGAGTATAACAAAATCCCCGGATCAAGTATAACAAAGTCCCCTAATTGAGTATAACAAATGCCCCTGATCGAGATTAAGAAAGTCCCCTGATCGAGTATAACAAAGGCCCCTCATCGCGTATAACAAAGGACCCTCATGGAGTATAATAAAGTCCCCTCATCGAGTATAACAAAGTCGCCTGTTTGAGTATAACAAAGTTTCCTTATCGAGTATAACAAAGACCCCTGATCGAGTATAAGAAAGGCCCCTGTTCGAACATAACAAAGTCCCCTAATCGAGTATAACAAAACCCCCTGATCAATTATAACAAAGTCCCCTAATCGAGTATAACAAATGCCCCTGATCGAGAATAAGAACGTCCTCTGATCGAGTATAACAAAGTCCCCTGGTCGAGTATACCAAATTCCCTGATCGAGTATAACAAATTCCCGTTTTCGAGTATAACAAAGATCCCTGATCAAGTAAAAGGAAGGCCCCTGATCGAGTATAACAAAGTCCTTTGGTCGAGTATAACAAAGTCCCATTATCGAGTAAGACAAAGGCCCCTCGCCGAGTATAACAAAGGCCACTGATCGAGTATAACAAAGTCCCCTGATCGAGTATA
This sequence comes from Homarus americanus, assembly GCF_018991925.1. NCBI lineage: Eukaryota > Metazoa > Arthropoda > Malacostraca > Decapoda > Nephropidae > Homarus > Homarus americanus. Next base: position 11,992 of record NW_024721373.1, on the reverse strand, counting down.
ACAAAGTCCCCTGATTGAGTATAACAAAGTCCCCTGATCGAGTGTATCAAAGCCCTCTGTTCGAGTAGAACAAAGCCCTTTGATCGAGTATAATAAAGCCCCATGATCGAGTATAAAAAAGCTCCCTGGTCGAGCATAACAAAGTTCCCTGGTCGAGTATAACAAAGTTCCATTATCGAGTATAACAAAGGCCCATGATCGAGTATAACAAAGGCCCCTGGTCGGGTATAACAAAGTTCCCTGATCGAGTATATCAAATCCCCTGATCGAGTATAACAAAGCCCTCTGATCGAGTATAACAAAGCCCCCTCATCGAGTATAAAAAAGTCCCCTGGTCGAGTATAACAAAGTCCCTAATCGAGTATAACAAAGCCCTCTGTTCGAGTAGAACAAAGCCCTCTGATCGAGTATAACTACCTTCCCTGATCGAGTATAACAGAGCCCCCTGATCGAGTATTACAAAGCCCTCTGATCAATATAACAAAGCCCCCTAATCGAGTATAAAAAAACTCCCTGGTCGAGCATAACAAAGTTCCCTGGTCGAGTATTACAAAGTTCCATTGTGGAGTATAACAAAGGCCCATGATCGAGTATAACAAAGGCCCCTGGTCGGGTATAACAAAGTTCCCTGATCGAGTATATCAAAGTCCCCTGATCGAGTATAACAAAGTCCCGTGATCGAGTAAAACAAACACCCCTGATCGAGTATAACAAAGTTCCCTGATCGAGTATAACAAAGTCCCCTAGTCGAGTTTAACAAAGTCCCATTAACGAGTATACCTTAGGCCCCTGATCGAGTATAACAAAGGCCCCTAATCGAGTATAACAAAGTCCCCTGATCGAGTATAACAAAGTCCTCTGGTCGAGTATAACAAATTCCCTGATCGAGTATAACAAATTCCCGTTTTCGAGTATAACAAAGATCCCTGATCAAGTAAAAGGAAGGCCCCTGATCGAGTACAACAAAGTCCCCTGGTCGAGTATAACAAAGTCCCATTATCGAGTAAGACAAAGGCCCCTCACCGAGTATAACAAAGGCCACTGATCGAGTATAACAAAGTCCCCTGATCGAGTATAACAAAGTCCCCTGATTGAGTATAACAAAGTCCCCTGATCGAGTATATCAAAGCCCTCTGTTCGAGTAGAACAAAGCCCTCTGATCGAGTATAATAAAGCCCCATGATCGAGTATAAAAAAGCTCCCTGGTCGAGCATAACAAAGTTCCCAGGTCGAGTATAACAAAGTTCCATTATCGAGTATAACAAAGGCCCATGATCGAGTATAACAAAGGCCCCTGGTCGGGAATAACAAAGTTCCCTGATCGAGTATATCAAAGTCCCCTGATCGAGTATAACAAAGCCCTCTGATCGAGTAAAACAAAGCCCCCTGATCGAGTATAAAAAAGTCCCCTGGTCGAGTATAACAAAGTCCCCTAATCGAGTATAACAAAGCCCTCTGTTCGAGTAGAACAAAGACCTCTGATCGAGTATAACTACGTTCCCTGATCGAGTATAACAGAGCCCCCTGATCGAGTATTACAAATCCCTCTGATCAAGTATAACAAAGCCCCCTGATCGAGTATAAAAAAACTCCCTGGTCGAGCATAACAAAGTTCCCTGGTCGAGTTTAACAAAGTTCCATTATGGAGTATAACAAAGGCCCATGATCGAATATAACAAAGGCCCATGATCGAATATAACAAAGTTCCCTGATCGAGTATATCAAAGTCCCTGATCGAGTATAACAAAGTCCCGTGATCGAGTAAAACAAACACCCCTGATCGAGTATAACAAAGTCCCCTGATCGAGTATAACAAAGTGCCCTGATCGAGTATAACAAAGTCCCCTGATCCAGTATAACAAAGGCCCCTAATGGAGTATAACAAAGGCCCCTGATCGAGTATAACAAAGTCCCAAGATCGAGTATAACAAAGCCATCTTGTCGAGAATAACAAAGCCCCCTGATCGAGTATTACAAAGCCCTCTGATCGAGTATAACAAAGCCCCGTGATCGAGTATAAAAAGCCCCCTGGTCGAGCATAACAAAGTTCCCTGGTTGAGTATAACAAAGTTCAATTATCGAGTATAACACAGGCCCATGATCGAGTATAACAAATGCCCCTGGTCGAGTATAACAAAGTGCCCTGATCCAGTATAACAAAGGCCACTAATGGAGTATAACAAAGGCCCCTGATCGTGTATAACAAAGGCCCCTAATCGAGTATAACAAAGTCCCCTGATCGAGAATAACAAAGTCCTCTCATCGAGCATAACAAAGCCCTCTGATCGAGTATAACAAAGCCCCCTGGTCGTGTATAACAAAGTCCCCTAGTCGAGTTTAACAAAGTCCCATTAATGAGTATAACACAGGCCCCTGATCGAGTATAACAAAGGCCCCTAAGCGAGTATAACAAAGTCCCCTGATCGAGTATAACAAAGTCCCCTGGCGAGTATAACAAATTCCCCTGATCGAGTATAACAAATTCCCCTGTTCGAGTATAACAAAGATCCCTGATCAAGTAAAAGGAAGGCCCCTGATGGAGTATAGCAAAGCCCTCTGATCGAGTATAACAAAGCCCCCTGATCGAGTATAAAAAAGCCCCCTTGTCGAGTATAACAAAGTCCCCTGGTCGAGTATAACAAAGTCCCATTATCGAGTATAACAAAGTCCCCTGATGAGTATAACAAAGTCCCCTGATCGAGTATAACAAAATGAGTATAACAAAGCCCCTGTCGAGTATAACAAAGTCCCCTGATCGAGTATAACAAAGCCCTCTGATCGAGTATAACAAAGCCCCTGATCGAGTATAAAAAAAGCCTCCCGGTCGAGTATAACAAAGTCCCCTGATCTAGTATAACAAAGTCCCATTATCGAGTATAACAAAGGCACCTGATCGAGTATAACAAAGGCCCCTGATCGAGTATAACAAAGCCCTCTGATCGTGTATAACAAAGCCCCCTCATCGAGTATAAAAAAGGCCTCTGGTCGAGTATAACAAAGTCCCATGATCGAGTATAACAATGGCCCCGAATCGAGTATAACAAAGGCCCCTGACCAAAAAAAAACAATGTCCCCTGATCGAGTATAACAAAGTCCCTTGATCGAGTATAACAAAGTCCGTTGATCAAGTACAACAAAGTCACCTGATCGGGTATAACAAAGTCCCCTGATCGAGTATTACAAAGTCCCTCATCAAGAATAACAAAGTCCCCTGATCGAGTATAACAAAGGCCCCTGGTCGGGTATAACAAAGTTCCCTGATCGAGTATATCAAAGTCCACTGATCGAGTATAACAAAGCCCTCTGATCGAGTAGAACAAAGCCCTCTGATCGAGTATAACAAAGTCCCCTGATCGAGTATAACAAAGTTTCCTGATCGAGTATAACAACGCCCCCTGATCGAGTATAAAAAAGCCCCCTGGTCGAGTATAACAATGTTCCTTGATCGAGTATAACAAAGCCCCCTGATCGAGTATAACAAAGTCCCCTGGTCGAGTATAACAAAGTTTTTTGATCGAGTATAACAAAGCCCTCTGGTAGAGTATAACAAAGCCCCCTGATCGAGAATAAAAAAGCCCCCTGGTCGAGTATAACAAAGTCCCCAGGTCGAGTATAACAAAGTCCCATTATCGAGTAAAACAAAGGCCCCTGATCGAACATAACAACGTCCCCTGATCGAGAATAACAAAGTCCCATGAACGAGTTTAACAAAGTCCCGTGATCGAGCAAAACAGACATCCCTGATCGAGTATAACAAAGTCCCCTAATCGAGTATAACAAAGTGCCCTGATCGAGTGTAACAAAGTCCCCTGATCCAGTATAACAAAGGCCAATCATGGAGTATAACAAAGGCCCCTGATCGAGTATAACAAATGCCCCTAATCGAGTATAACAAAGGCCACTGGCCGAGTGTAACAAAGCCTCCTGATCGAGTATAACAAAGCCCTCTGATCGAGTAGAACAAAGCCCTCTGGTCGAGTAACACAAAGGCCCCTGATCGAGTATAACAAAGGCCCATGGTCAAGCATAACAAAGTCCCCTGATCGAGTATATCAAAGTCACGTGATCGAGTATAACAAAGTCCCCTTATCGAGTATAACAAAGTCCCCTGATCGAGTATAACAAATTCACCTGATCGAGTATAACAAAGTCCCCTGATCGAGTATAACAAAGCCCTCTCATCGAGTATATCAAAGCCCCTCATCGAGTATAAAAAAGCACTCTGGTCGAGTATAACAAAGTCCCATGATCGCGTATAACAAAGGCCCCGAATCGAGTATAACAAAGGCCATTGTCCAAAAAATAAAAAATTCCCCTCATCGAGTTTAACAAAACCCTCTGATCGAGTATAAAAATCCCCTGGTCGAGTATAACAATGTCCCCTGGGCGAGTATAACAAAGTTCCATGATCGAATATAACAAAGGCTCCTTATCGAGCATAATAAAGGCCCCTGGTCGAGTATAATAAAGTCCCCTGATCGAGTATAACTAAGTTCCCTGATCGAATATAACAAAGTCCCCTAATCGAGTATAACAAAGTCCCCTGGTCGAGTATAACAAATTACCCTGAACGAGTATAACAAAGTTCCCTGATCGAGTATTAGAAAGCCCCTTGATCGAGTATAACAAGGTCCCCTGGTCGAGTATAACAAAGTCCCTTGATCGAGTATAACAAAGCCCTCTGATCGAGTATAACAAAGCCCCCTGATCGAGTATAAAAAAGCCCCCTTGTCGAGTATAACAAAGTCCCCTGGTCGAGTATAACAAAGTCTCATTATCGAGTATAACATAGGCCCCTTATCGAGTATAACAAAGGACTCTAATCGAGTATAACAAAGTCCCCTGATTGAGTATAACAAATTCTCCTGGTCGAGTAACAAATTCCCCCCCAGACGAGTATAATACCCCGGATCGGTATATGCCCAGGCCCCTGGACGAGTATAACAAAGGCCCCTAATCGAGTATATAACAAAAGTCCTTGATCGAGTGTACCAAAAGTCCCCCGGTCGAGTATATACCCCTGATCGAGTATAAGAGCAACAAAGACCCTGATCGAGTATAACAAAGTCTCTGATCGAGTATAAAAGTCCTAATGAAAGTATATAACAAAGTCCCTGATCGACGGTAACAAAAGCCTCTGTTCGAGTAGAACAAAGCCTCTGATCGAGTATAACGTTCCCTGATCGAGTATAACAAAGCCCTAATTGAGTATTACAAAAGCCCTTCTGATCGAGTATAACAAAAGCCCTGACGATGTGCCCTGGTCGAGCATAACAAAGTTCCTGGTCGAGGTATATAACAAAGTTCCATTATCGAGTATAACAAAGGCCCATGATCGAGTATAACAAAGGCCCCTGGTCGGGTATAACAAAGTTCCCTGATCGAGTATATCAAAGTCCCCTGATCGAGTATAACAAAGTCCCCTGATCGAGTAAATCAAACACCCCTGATCGATTATAACAAAGTCCCCTGATCGAGTATAACAAAGTGCCCTGATCGAGTATAACAAAGTCCCCTGATCCAGTATAACAAAGGACCCTAATGGAGTATAACAAAGGACCCTAATGGAGTATAACAAAGGCCCGTGATCGAGTATAACAAAGTCCCAAGATCGAGTATAACAAAGCCGTTTTGTCGAGAATAACAAAGCCCCCTGATCGAGTATAACAAAGGCCACTGGTCGAGTATATCAAAGTTCCTTGATCGAGTATAACAAAGTCCCCTGATCGAGTATAACAAAGCCTTCTGATGGAGTATAAAAAAGCCCCTGATCGAGTATAAAAAAGTCCCCTCATCGAGCATAACAAAGCCCACTGATCGAGTATAACAAAGCCCCCATGGTCGAGTATAACAAAGTTCCCTAGTCGAGTTTAACAAAGTCTCATTAACGAGTATAACACAGGCCCCTGATCGAGTATAACAAAGGCCCCTAATCGAGTATAACAAAGTCCCCTAATCGAGTATAACAAAGTACCTTGGTCGTGTATAACAAATTCCCCTGATCGAGTATAACAAATTCCCCTGTTCGAGTATAACAAAGATCCCTGATCAAGTAAAAGGAAGGCCCCTGATCGAGTATAACAAAGTACCCTGGTCGAGTATAACAAAGTCCCATTATTGAGTAAGACAAAGGCCCCTCATCGAGTATAACAAAGGCCACTTATCGAGTATAACAAAGTCCCCTGATCGAGTATAACAAAGTCCCTGATTGAGTATAACAAAGTCCCCTGATCGAGTATAACAAAGCCCTCTATTCGAGTATAACAAAGCCCCCTGATCGAGTATAAAAAAGCTCCCTGGTCGAGCATAACAAAGTTCCCTGGTCGAGTATAACAAAGTTCCATTATCGAGTATAACAAAGGCCCATGATCGAGTATATCAAAGGCCCCTGGTCGGGTATAACAAAGTCTCCCTGATCGAGTATATCAAAGTCCACTGATCGAGTATAACAAAGTCCCCTGATCGAGTAAAACAAACACCCCTGATCGAGTATAACAAAGTCCCCTGATCGAGTATAACAAAGTGCCCTGATCGATTATAACAAAGTCCCCTGATCCAGTATAACAAAGGCCACTAATGGAGTCTAACAAAGGCCCCTAATGGAGTATAACAAAGGCCCGTGATCGATTATAACAAACTCCCAAGATCGAGTATAACAAAGCCGTCTTGTTGAGAATAACAAAGCCCCCTGATCGAGTATTACAAAGCCTTCTCATCGAGTATAACAAAGCCCCCTGATCGAGTATAAAAAAGCCCCCTGGTCGAGCATAACAAAGTTCCCTGGTCGAGTATAACAAAGTTCCATTATCGAGTATAATAAAGGCCCATGATCGAGTATAACAAAGACCCCTGGTCGAGTATAACAACGTCCCCTGATCGAGTATAACAAAGTCCCCTGAACAAGTATAACAAAGTCACCTGATCGAGTAAAATAAACACCCCTGATCGAGTATAACAAAGTCCCCTGATCGAGTATAACAAAGTGCCTGATCGAGTATAACCAAGGTCCCCTGATCTAGTATAACAAAGGCCACTAATGGATTATAACAAGGCCCCTGATCGAGTATAACAAAAGGCTATAATAAACAACGCAGCAGAATACCTGATAAAGAACCAACAAAGATCCTTTCGCCGAGGCATAACCAAAGCCCTCTGATCGAGTATAACAAAGTCCCATGGTCAGGTATAACAATGGCCTGAATCGAGGTATAACAAGTCTGACCAAAAAAAACAATGTCCCTGATGCAGCAGGTATAACCAAAAGTCCTTGATCAAAGTATAACAAAGATCCGTTGATCCAAGTACAACAAAAGTCACTTACGATCCGGAATAACAAAAGTCCCTGATCCAGTATTGAAGTCCTCATCAAGAATAAAAGTCCCCTGATCGAGTATAACAAAAGGCCCTGGTCGGGTACCAACAAAGTTCCTCTGATAAAGGGTATATCAAGAATCCACTGATCGGTATAACAATACTCTGATCGAGGTAGAAGACAAGCCCTCTGATCATGGTACCTTGAGGCCCTATTAGGGTATATGAAGTTCCCTGATCGAGTATAACAAAGTCCCCTGATCGAGTATAACAAAGTTTCCTGATCGAGTATAACAACGCCTCCTGATCGAGTATAAAAAAAACCCTTGGTCGAGTATAAAAATTTTCCTTGATCGAGTATAACAAAGCCCCCTGATCGAGTATAACAAAGTCCCCTGGTCGAGTATAACAAAGTTTTTTGATCGAGTATAACAAAGCCCTCTGGTAGAGTATAACAAAGCCCCCTGATCGAGAATAAAAAAGCCCCCTGGTCGAGTATAACAAAGTCCCCAGGTCGAGTATAACAAAGTCCCATTATCGAGTAAAACAAAGGCCCCTGATCGAGCATAACAACGTCCCCTAATCGAGTATAACAAAGTCCCATGAACGAGTTTAACAAAGTCCCGTGATCGAGCAAAACAGACATCCCTGATCGAGTATAACAAAGTCCCCTAATCGAGTATAACAAAGTGCCCTGATCGAGTGTAACAAAGTCCCCTGATCCAGTATAACAAAGGCCACTCATGGAGTATAACAAAGGCCCCTGATCGAGTATAACAAATGCCCCTAATCGAGTATAACAAAGGCCACTGGTCGAGTGTAACAAAGCCTCCTAATCGAGTATAACAAAGCCCTCTGATCGAGTAGAACAAAGCCCTCTGGTCGAGTAACACAAAGGCCCCTGATCGAGTATAACAAAGGCCCATGGTCGAGTATAACAAAGTCCCCCGATCGAGTATATCAAAGTCACATGATCGAGTATAACAAAGTCCCCTTATCGAGTATAACAAAGTCCCCTGATCGAGTATAACAAATTCACCTGATCGAGTATAACAAAGTCCCCTGATCGAGTATAACAGAGCCCTCTCATCGAGTATATCAAAGCCCCTCATCGAGTATAAAAAAGCCCTCTGGTCGAGTATAACAAAGTCCCATGATCGGGTATAACAAAGGCCCCGAATCGAGTATAACAAAGGCCATTGTCCAAAAAATAAAAAATTCCCCTCATCGAGTTTAACAAAACCCCCTGATCGAGTATAAAAATCCCCCTGGTCGAGTATAACAATGTCCCCTGGTCGAGTATAACAAAGTTCCATGATCGAATATAACAAAGGCTCCTTATCGAGCATAATAAAGGCCCCTGGTCGAGTATAATAAAGTCCCCTGATCGAGTATAACTAAGTTCCCTGATCGAATATTACAAAGTCCCCTAATCTAGTATAACAAAGTCCCCTGGTCGAGTATAACAAATTACCCTGAACGAGAATAACAAAGTTCCCTGATCGAGTATTAGAAAGCCCCTTGATCGAGTATAACAAAGTCCCCTGGTCGAGTATAACAAAGTCCCTTGATCGAGTATAACAAAGCCCTCTGATCGAGTATAACAAAGCCCCCTGATCGAGTATAAAAAAGCCCCCTTGTCGAGTATAACAAAGTCCCTGGTCGAGTATAACAAAGTCTCAATATCGAGTATAACATAGGCCCCTTATCGAGTATAACAAAGGACTCTAATCGAGTATAACAAAGTCCCCTGATTGAGTATAACAAATTCTCCTGGTCGAGTATAACAAATTCCCCTGATCGAGTATAACAAATCCCCTGATCGCGTATAACATAGGCCCCTGATCGAGTATAACAAAACCCCTAATCGAGGTATAACAAAGTCCCTGATCGAGAGTATAACAGAGTCCCCTGGTCGAGTATAACAAAGTCCTAATTAAAGTATAACCATTCCCTGATCGAGTATAACGAAGCCTCTGATCCAGGTATAACAAAGCCCCTGATCCGAGTATAAAGTCTGGTCGAGTATAACAAAGACCCCTGATCGATTATAACAAAGCCCTCTGTTCGAGTAGAACAAAGCCCTCTGATCGAGTATAACTAAGTTCCCTGATCGAGTATAACAAAGCCCCCTGATCGAGTATTACAAAGCCCTCTCATCGAGTATAACAAAGCCCCCTGATCGAGTATAAAAAAGCTCCTTGGTCGAGCATAACAAAGTTCCCTGGTCGAGTATAACAAAGTTCCATTATCGAGTATAACAAAGGCCCATGATCGAGTATAACAAAGGCCCCTGGTCGGGTATAACAAAGTTCCATGATCGAGTATAACAAAGACCCCTGATCGAGTATAACAAAGTCCCCTGATCGAGTAAAACAAACACCCCTGATCGAGTATAACAAAGTCCCCTGATCGAGTATAACAAAAGTGCCTGATCGATATAATAAAAATCCCCTGATCGAGCAACAAAAGGCCCTAATGGAGTATAACAAAGGCTGATGCGAGGTATAGCAAAGTCCCAAGATCTCGAGTATAACAAAGCCGTTTTGTCGAGAATGCTCAAAGCCCCTTGATCGGGTATAACCAAAGGCCACTGGCCGAGAATATCAAGTTCCTGATCAAAAGGTATAACAAAGTCCCTGATCCGAGTATAACAAAAGCCTCCTATTCGGTATAACAAGCCTGATCGAGTATAAAAAAGTCCCCTGGTCGAGGATAACAAAGTCCCCTCATCGAGCATAACAAAGCCCTCTGATCGAGTATAACAAAACCCCCTGGTCGTCTATAACAAAGTCCCCTAGTCGAGTTTAACAAAGTCTCATTAACGAGTATAACACAGGCCCCTGATCGAGTATAACAAAGGCCCCTAATCGAGTATAACAAAGTCCCCTAATCGAGTATAACAAAGTGCCTTGGTCATGTATAACAAATTCCACTGATCGAGTATAACAAATTCCCCTGTTCGAGTATAACAAAGATCCCTGATCAAGTAAAAGGAAGGCCCCTGATCGAGTATAACAAAGCCCCCTTGTCGAGTATAACAAAGTCCCATTATTGAGTAAGACAAAGGCCCCTCATCGAGTATAACAAAGGCCACTGATCGAGTATAACAAAGTCCCCTGATCGTGTATAACAAAGTCCCCTGATTGAGTATAACAAAGTCCCCTGATTGATTATAACAAAGCCCTCTGTTCGAGTAGAACAAAGCCGTCTGATCGAGTATTACAAAGCCCTCTGATCGAGTATAACAAAGCCACCTGATCGAGTATAAAAAAGCTCCCTGGTCGAGCATAACAAAGTTCCCTGGTCGAGTATAACAAAGTTCCATTATCGAGTATAACAAAGGCCCATGATCGAGTATAGCAAAGGCCCTTGGTCGGGTATAACAAAGTCTCCCTGATCGAGTATATCAAAGTCCACTGATCGAGTATAACAAAGTCCCCTGATCGAGTAAAACAAACACCCCTGATCGAGTATAACAAAGTCCCCTGATCGGGTATAACAAAGTGCCCTGATCGATTATAACAAAGTCCCCTGATCCAGTATAACAAAGGCCCCTAATGGAGTATAACAAAGGCCCGTGATCGATTATACCAAAGTCTCAAGATCGAGTATAACAAAGCCGTCTTGTTGAGAATAACAAAGCCCCCTGATCGAGTATTATAAAGCCCTCTGATCAAGTATAACAAAGCCCCCTGATCGAGTATAAAAAAGCCCCCTGGTCGAGCATAGTAAAGTTCCCTGGTCGATTATAACAAAGTTCCATTATCGAGTGTAATAATGCCCCATGATCGAGTATAACAAAGGCCCCTGGTCGAGTATAACAACGTCCCCTGATCGAGTATAACAAAGTCCCCTGAACGAGTATAACAAAGTCACCTGATCGAGTAAAATAAACACCTGGTCGAGGTATAGCAAAGTCCCTGATAAAGGTGTAACCAAAAGTCCTGATAGAGAGTATAACAAGTGCCCTGATCGGTATAACCAAAAGTCCCCTGATCAGTATAACAAAGATACGCAATAGGTTATATAAAAGGCCCTGATCATGAGTATAGCAAAGGCCCTAATAAAAGGTATAACAGAGTCCCGATAGAGAATAACAGAAGTCCTTTCATCGAGGCATAACAAGCCCTCTGATAAGGTATAACAAAGTCCCTGAATAAAAGTATAACAAAAGTCCCTAGTCGAGGTTTAACAAGTCCCATTAACGGGGTATAACTTTGAGCCCTGATCAGTATAACAAGGCCCTAATAAAATTAACAAGTCCCTGATCGAATATAACAAAGACCCCTGGTCGAGTATAACAAATTCCCCTGATCGAGTATTTCAAATTCCCCTGTTCGAGTATAAAAAAGATCCCTGATCAAGTAAAAGGAAGGTCCCTGATCGAGTATAACAAAGCCCTCTGATCGAGTATAACAAAGCCCCCTGATCGAGAATAAAAAAGCCCCCTTGTCGAGTACAACAAAGTCCCCTGGTCGAGTATAACAAAGTGCCCTGATCGAGTATAACAAAGTCCCCTGATCCAGTATAACAAAGGCCACTAATGGATTATAACAAAGGCCCCTGATCGAGTATAACAAAGGCCCCTAATCGAGTATAACAAAGTCCCCTGATCGTGAATAACAAAGTCCTTTCATCGAGCATAGCAAAGCCCTCTGATCGAGTATAACAAAGTCCC